>NC_051403.1:47680518-47690518 GCF_015228065.2 Penaeus monodon
AGACATTACTGGGGCCACCACGGTTGGCACATGTGCGTGACTGTGCAGAGCAGTTTGATCGAGTATGACCAGGTTGGGCACACTGAGGGCATCAGGCTGTGGAACGACAATGTTTGGCAGGATGTCCTAAATGCCAACAATTTTGGCACTGGCCAGGAGGAGGTTGATACGGTCGGACAGGGAGGGATTCTCCACCAATGTAAACATTAAAGAGGAAAGTAATTTTGGCAATGTTAGAGGGGTTCTTACGATGACCTTTGGGAGGAATGGAGTAGCACTGTACTGATATCGCATCATAGTCCGTGAGGCAGGCAAGTCTTCTGCACAATCTGACCAATTTTTGTTATAGTTATGGCAGTTTGATGGGGAGATAGAGAAAGTTCCAGTGTAAGTATTGAGGGTTGGGTGTGGTTCTGCAGGAATGGGGTAACCGGAGAGATCAGTTATTGTTGAAAATGCTATAGATGTTACTGTGACGAGACGGGAACAGTCGGGTTGGTTTCGGAAAGAGACTTTGCCTGCTTGCTTTTGGAGGCATTGCTGGAAGAGGAGACTGTTGTCAGAGCAGGGAGCTGTGGGAGGGATCACAAAAAATCAGTCCCATTTGGCTGGGCGAAATAGAGTATTTAAAATATTTGTAGAGATGGGAGTAGTAGAAGGACGAGGACATGTGGATGAGGGAGTAGTGTTGAGGGAGGTAGTATTATGGAGAGATGAGCAATAAGGCTGTAAAGTAGTAATAAGGGAGGATGGGGTAGTTGATGAAAGGTTGTGGGGGGTAAAGGTGATGAAGCTGAGCATGTTGGGAAAGTAGGAATGTCTCCTAGATATTGAGTATTGATTTGGGTGGACAACGTACTAGTAGGCATTGAGGATGGGGTAGTAGTTGGTGTTTGGAGCCATGGTCAAAGGAGAGCCTGGGGTCGGGGAATCGGGAGAGTTTGAATTGGACAGGGACAAGGGACAAGCCTCATTGCCCCTAATAAGGGTATAACGTTTTCTGTATTGGCTATAGTAAGCCTGATGTATGTTGGGTTGAAAAACCGTCCACCCCTCAGGGTCCCCTTGAGGGGTATGGGCTAGACAACAATAACAGGGGAATACCGTGCCCATGGCTCCCGCAGGCAGTTCATCCTTTCAGCACAGCTCTCACACCTTAGGAAGTGGATAGGAGAAGGGGTTCAGAAGGGGTTGGGGAAAAAAGCAGGAGGGAAAAAAGACTATGCAAAATTAGTTGAGTCAAGGGATAACAATGGGCAAGGGATTAGAGGGGAAGGAAAAGAAAAGAAAAGACCATGCAAAATTAGTCAAGTCAAGGGCTGAGGCCCAAAGCAGGGGAGATCCCCAGCATTGGGTTCCAGTCCCCATCTCCTAACCCCCCCCCCCCCAACAACAACGGGCAAGGGATTAGAGGGGAAGGAAAAGAAAAGAAGAAAAGACCATGCAAAATTAGTTGAGGCAAGGGCTGAGGACAGAGAGATGATCCCCTACAATGGGCCTCAGTTCCCGTCTCCTAAGCCCCACCCTCCATGACAACAACGAGCAAGGGATTGGGGGGGTAAGGGCTAGACTACTAAACAGGGGAATACCGTGCCCATGGCTCCCCCAGACCATTCATGGCTGGCATAAAATCAGCCTTTCATCCTTTCAACACGGCTCTCACACCTTGGGAAGTAGATAGTAGAAGGGGTTGAAGGAGGGAAACAAAAAGGGGAAGGGGAAAAGATCATGCAAAATTTCTTGAGGTGAGGGCTGAGGCCCAAGGCTAGGGTTATCCCCAGCACTGGATCCCAGTCTCTGTCTCCTTGCTTCCTTAGCCCTCCTCCTCCAACAATGTGCATGGGATTGGGGGGTGGGAGAAGATAACTGAGGAGACAGTTGTGCCAGCTGGTTTTAATTAGCGTCGGATTGTGCTGAGAGGTTTATATCTACTACTCTTATTCAGTATGTATGTTGACCAAGTCTGTTTTTCACAACAAATACCATAAATATTTTCTTTCATATCACTTATCTGTGGTATTTTCATTTTTGGATCCTAACTAGGGAACATTAATACCAAATTAAAGAAATTTTTCATTCGCTGTCATGTCAACAGCCGAAGATCATCAGCAGCCATTAATGGTCCAGAGATAAATGATCTAGTTCTCAGGGAAATAAACATTTAATGGTTAATGCTTTCATCAAATAAATGTGCTAGACATCAAAGGTTACATAGCCCTATTAGGGAAATAAAAATTCCATCTGATAGCTTAATTTACTCACACGAGGAAGTACACGACTAGCTTCCTTGATTCACAGGCCCATAGTCTCATCCCACATTTATCCCAGACTTTTAATTTTAACATTAACAGGAGGTACAAAATGTTATCTTCAACCTTCATCCTCAGAAATAAGAAGGGAACGTCTATACCCACACTGAAAATGGGATTCCCAGTGTTCCAATAGTGGCACAATGTTGCAGGATGTATGAACAATAGTCCTGCCAACCAGCCTAAGCCTTTGGTACACATTAGATAACCTTAATAGAGTAGCATTTATTATTTAAATACAACCAATGATCACACTTGTGTTGCACGTTGTACAAAATTAATTCAAATTATCGACGCACAACAATATAACTTGGTGACATATGTATGACAAATAGACTTGCATCCATCCTCTTCAAAAAGTATCATGTAGCTGAACAAATATATGGAAAGAAAATGCAATCCAAACATTTTTCTACTTTGCTATTCTCATCAATACTCAGAATCTTACAAAGATGTTAAAAGCCTTCAAAGTGTCTTTCCGTTGTACAAAAAATTACTAAGTTACCTTAAAAAGAAAGCACTGGATGACCGACAGAATTTCTAAAGTGAGCGGAAACTTCTCCAGCTTTTGGATTAAAGAAGAATTTTCCAAGTTAGTGTGCTTAACCTACTGAATGCATTGTCACCTTTGCATATTTTCCAGAATGGACGACTCACAACCTATAGTGAATATTACAGGCTCACTTGTTTATAGTATAAATAGTCTATAAATAAAATTTTGATAGATCTCTGCTTAAAACATACATAAAATAAATAAAATAATGACATTATTGCACCATGAAAATTAAAGGAGGGAAAGTAACACCAATGCAATTATATTCTCAATCCACATCGCATACAAAACAATCTCTCTTCACTTAACAATGAGAACATGACACACTGGACCTCCCAGGCTTTACATAACAAATAATAACAATATAGTTTCCACTCATAACACTATGCACACACATTCTCATAGACATTATGATTTGGCAAAATAACATGTGATGGTAGACTTATACTCTGTATGCAAATGATGTGTCACTTCTGTGTAACAAGTTAAATGCATTGTCATGGAATTTAAATCCATCATAAGTGTAAAGTTCCATGGCATAAGATTTTTCAGGAATCAAGTTTCTGTATGTGAATGTATCCTAATTTTTCAATTTGATTGCAAACATCTCTTGCAAGAGGGGAGGGAGAAACAAAATCTACCATTATCACAATCTAAAAGAATGGTAAAGTTTGAGAAAACCATTTCTTTACCACATACAAAACAAGGTTTTACCTTCAAAGTATAAAATCACTTCCCTGTCAAATATCCTAATAAACATCTTTGGTTCCTCTTCCTATTTTCCATAATACAATTTATACAATAACAATTTTAGCATTTTACATGACATGGTTAGCTTTCCTTTATAAATATATCTCATACATAAGCTTATATGGAAAAAGGCAAATAAAACTATAATAAACATGAAACATGTCAAAAGTCAGAGTAACTCTGCACAACCTTATGTGGTCAGTTCAACTAAAATTCTCAAATATAACTATGGGTGTTGTATATACTCACATCTCTCATTCAAAATGCAATTTCAATGTTTGACTCTAATGAATGAATTTACTCTTGGAGGACATCTCATATATACGTAGGCATATATATGAATGGCAACAGCATTACCATGTTCATCAAATGGCAGGAAAAAATACACAGTACACACACAAAAAAAAAAAAAAAAAAAACATGGATTTCACCTCCAGGTCTTACCTCATTTTCTTCAACTTTTTTTGTGTAAAGTGTTTTTCTTTCGGTCATGCCTAAGTATATGCAAGTTCAAGTTTATGCTTATTATGTTTATGTATATGTGCATATGAAAGTCTTTCTGCATGTGTATCAAAAAACAGTCAATCAAAAAATACATACACAAATGCACGTGTATCTATGATTAGTTATATATGTGCATGCATATATACATACTTCAAGTTTTCAGGGAAATTGCAAGTATTTCTCACAATGACCAGCAGAGCACAAATTCACATGGAAAGCGGGAAAGAAAAATATTTCCCGAAGCGCCTTAGTGTTAACTTCCCTCCCCTGGCCCTTCTATTCAATTTTGTTTTTCTCTCCTCAAGATTGATTTAGTTCTGATGTACTGAGAACATGTGAGCAAACTAGGATAATTTTTAACGAAATTCTATTAATTAGAACATTCATCAACTTGCAATATAGATGCATGGAAACTTTCTCCTCTCATTTTTTTGAATGATTTTTTTAAATCTTTTTTTTTTTCCCTTTTTTTTCTTACTCATCACTTTTCCCAGTTTAATGCCATCACCATCAACAAAGTGCATGCAAAACTCTGCCTTAAACATGGGAAAATATGAGATATAATATTGTATTTCAACATTATTTGAGTCATTATTAACAACATTGTGCTGAATGGAATACATTATGACTTCTCTATATCAAATGACTTGGGTCGTTATCTTTGTGAATGAACAAAGATCTATTTAATGTATTAGAATATTGTACAAATGAAATGGATGGCTCCTAAGAGAATTACAGACAAAATCTTTAAACAATATTACAGAATAACAAACATGTAATTCAGATATAATCTCCTTATACACAAAGTCCTTAAACTAAGTGGCATGAAGAAAGACAGGAGAGACACAAGGAGGAGAAAAGAACAAGAAAAGACAGAGGAAAACATGACATGGAAATCTCAGTGTAATATCTCCTAGTGGCCAGATCACATGCAGGATGGTGTGCTGAAATGTTATACAATGACAGAGCATGAATCCTAAAAGGGAGATCAACATGTGTGCATTTACCTGGGTTTTAGAATGTGGAGAGAGGGGTGAGAGATGGGGAAAAAGTAGGTGAGGTGTGAACTTTGGCACAATCACATAGCCACAGTATATTCACATGAAAACACAACCATATGTTCCTAGAAAACATTCTAGGAGACCTTATCCTAATGAACACAGTCAAGCACACTTTGGGCAATTATTGCCATGAGTGATGTTCTTTCCTGTTAACCCACAAATCACAAAAAATAAGAAAAAAAGTCTAACACTTTCCATCATCCTTTACCCATAGCACTTAAATATGAACTCTCATCAAATTTGGTCAACAATTGCTACCTTCATAGTAGGACAGCACTTAGGAAGTACTCAAAGTGCCAACATCTGCTTCATGCGAGTCAGTTTCCAGGAGTGGTGTGGGTGGTGGGGTCATTGGCATTAAAGCACAGTGATCATCACGGAGAGTTGGCAGTGCCCTTAAACTTGCTTCTGTGAGAGAACTAAAGGAACGCCTTTCTTGGAGAGGGCCCCTGGGGCTTGGAGGGGCAAGGGGATGGGGAAACTTGCGGGGAGAAGGTATTGCCTTGTGGGGAGAGGAGTGGTACTTCTGGGGCGAGTCAGACAGGGTTAACCTGTGGCCATCGACCCGCCTGGGGCCCACAACTAGCATCCCAGACAAAGTTTCCTGGCTCGCCTGAGCCTGGGGGTGCACTGCCATACCAGTGTGTATATTCATTTTGCTCAAGCAACTGTGACTGCCAGTGTTGTGGCCATGATGAGGGCTGCTGCTGTTGCTGGTGCATGGGTCGATCATTTCGTCCATGGACTTGGAGGTTACTCCCTGCAGATTGGAGGGCGCACTGGGCCCATGGCTGTGAGGGTTGAGGGGCACAGCAGATAGATGGGGGTATGGCCCAGACATTCCCGGGGATGATGTTGTTGTTGGGGTCAGACTCTGGGCACTGTAGTGTGTTGATGGCAGAGGGATCATAGGCCACTGCATCATCACCGGTGAGGGCCACTGGTAGTAGGGCCCGACTGTCCCCCCACACTGGTAGTACGGCATCATCACAACTGGACTTTGGTTCATGTACCCATATGTCGCTTGATTTACCCCACTCCCAGGGTACGGAGCCTGGAAGGGGTTGGGAGAGCCACCCATCGCCTGGGTACGGTTGCTCATGGGGCTGCTGTTCTTGCTGCTCGTGCTGGGTGTGCTGCTGGTAGATGTCATTGTGCTGGCACTGTTGCTGATTTGGGTTGCCGACAACAACAATGCTGTATCCTTGCTGAGGGCTGTAGGGGGACTGGCCGGGGGAGCCAAGGAGGATGCCTCGTCGACTGGCAACTCCAGGACTTGGGAACTCAGAGGTAATGGGGCTCGAGCGGAGGCCGGTGATGCGCTGTGGGGTGAGCAAGCCGTTTGAGGCCACCATGTGTGCTTGTTGGTGGTGGTGGTGTTGCTGGTGTTGCTGCTGTTGTGGCTGGTGCTGTTGCTGTTGATGCTGCTGCTGCTGTTGGCTTTGGGGGTTAATGGGCAGGTAGGTGGAGGAGTCAGGGGCCACCCAAGGGAAGTCCATGAAGGGGACATTAACATGCGAGATGCCTGCAAAGGCACTGGGCTGGCAGGTACGGGGGTCATCGCCCCACTGTGGTGGGGACACAAGGATGATGGGCCCAGATGGGACCCCCATCCGATCTTGGCTGTCATGGGTATCCAGCCATTCCAAACCATTGGCTTCGAGGCCTTCTGTGTGCTGCTGTGTTGGCTGGTAGGGTCCACACATGACCCAGCCCCACATGGGGACGAAGGGCTGGTTGCACCACCAGGCGGGTTCGAAGGCCTTGGGGTTGCCTTCGTCATGTTCCTCTCGGCTGGGGTCTTCTCCAAACCAATCTCCTCCACCCTTTTCTTGTGGCTCGATGAACCACTCTCCTTTGGGGGCCTGGTGTGTGTACTGTTGCTGCTGAAACTGCTCTTGCTTGCTGTACTCATAATGCTCGAGACTGCTGAAGAGTTGCTGCTGTGGCTGCTGTTGATGCTGCTGTTGCTGCTGTGGCAGTGGCTGTCGCTGAGCTGGTCGAGAGCGAAGGAACCTTGGTGGGATGTCTGCAGGGTACTGGGAGAAGTGCCGTCGCCGCTTCCCCCACCCACCTTGCTGTCCTGCCACACATCACACTCAGTCAACAGAAGTAGTTATAGGACCTCTACTAATTTAACTTCCTATCCACATTGACAATCTCAAGCCTAATATTTAGAGCTATCATATCAAAAGCAGAAAAACAATGACTGTATTGCTTTCAGAAAATCAAAAAGCAACTTACCTCAGTTGCGTTATTATTCTTATCCACATCTGAAGCCATAGTGACCAAGTCCTGTGCCATGGGCTTTGGCCTTGCAGTTCCTTGAGGATTCTTTCCGCTGGTGGTGGCAGTAGAGATGGCAGTGGAGGCGAGGGGTTTGATCTGTAGCAAGGAGTCATGCACGGTTTTTGTTACTGCAGACATGGAAGTGGAGTTGCCGACAGTGGTGGTGGTGGTGGTGGGAGTAGAGGGGCAAGCCAGGGACACAGGGGTAGAGGCGAAGGGCAGGCTTCCCACGGCAGAAGCTGTGGTGAAGTCCCCATGTGGTGGACTGCTGGGCTCAGCCACACATGGGGAGTTGCACTCAGGCTGAAAGGACAGAGGAGGGTTCAGTTGATGGCAGAGGAACCAAATCCACAGTACCAGCATAAAATAATTATTGCATGTGACAATAAAAAAAAGTGAAAATACAAACTTCTAATAAGTATAAAAATCAATGACGTCACAAATGTTCAAACATGAAATTACAATTAACAAAACATTTTATGAAACTCTACAGAACCCTCTGCATACACAAATCTTCATATTCACTAATTACCAAGATTATACTATTGAAAAAAAAAAAAAAAAAAAAAAAAAAAAAAAATCTTATCATTTTCATTACTTCATAACTTGCTGGACAAACTGCAAACAACATTAACATAAAAACCAAGATCAAATACAGGGAAATACAATGCACTTATGAACACTTATGGAATAATGATGATAAAAAACAAACCTGCCAAATAATACAAAACAGGAAAAGATCACATGCATTATCAATCAAAGATCATATAGTTGCATTCTACATGCATATTTTATTGTAAAAATTTCTGTCATAAATCTTGCAGTACATATTACACCTCATCACATAATGATATGCCTCAAGCACAAACATCACATCTTAAACAAAACTACGGTCAATCAGAAAATTTATTAAAGCCAAAATAGGTAGTCAAAAACTTTTTTTTTTTTTTTTTTTTTTTTTTTAGTGATAGACTGAAACCAATCCCAAAGAAAGAAAATCAATCCAGTAGACAAATGAGAAAGCTGCCACATTTCACGGCTTATCATGATAGGAACAATTGTAGCTCCTGCAAATGCAAACTCTGTCGCAAGGAGGGTGCCGACATCCACGACCACCCAAAACCAAATGAAATTCCTGCCAACTTTGGCTCATGCTCATCCAAGGCTTCAAAATTCCCTATGGATTCATGCACTTGAAACAAACTTCCCACCAAAAAACCGACATGCAAGCCAAACAGACAAAGGAAGGAAGGAGAGAGGGAGAGAAGGAAAGGAGAGGGAGAGAAAAAAAAAAAGGGGGGGGGGAGAAAGAGAAGGGGGAGGGGAGAGGAAGCATGGGGAGGGGAGGGGAGGGGAGGGGAGAGAGAAAGAGAGAGAGGGAGGGAGGGAGAGAGAGGGAGGGAGGGACAGAGAGAGGGAGGGAGAGGGAAGGAAGGAGGGAGGGAGGGAGGGAGGGAGGGAGGGAGAGAGAGAGAAAGAAAGAAAGAAAGAAAGAGAGAGAGAGAGAGAGAGAGAGAGAGAGAGAGAGAGAGAGAGAGAGAGAGAGAGAGAGAGAGAGAGAGAGAGAGCGCACACAATAAATGGACACAATACGAGCAAGCAACAAAATACAAACAAAAGCTGTCAATAAAAGGAAGGCCAGCGAACTAAATGCAAGGAAAAAATTTATAAATAAATAATATTCAAGAAAAGGTATAAGCAATAGCAAATAACATGGAGCAGAAAAAAGAAAGAAAGGAACATATACTTAAAGAAATACAGGCAAGAACTAGATGCACCAATAAGCACAAAGCAAGCAATGCAGCGCAAGCAACAAACAATAGCATTAAAAGCTGTAGCAAAAGCCAGGCCATGGTAGTCGACTTAAAAACAAGGTTCCTCACAATGTTGGGCGTTGGGGACCGCTCAATAGGTTCTGTCAGGTACAATGTAGGTAGTAGAGGCTTGAGTGTACATCCCATCGCTGGGTATGTAACTTCCTCCAGGTTGCTGCTGAGCCAAGAAATCCAATTGAACACAGAGGAAAAAAAATACATGTAGTTAAAGCTTTCCCTTATTTACTCCAGTGTCAAATACTAGATTTCAGTCAAAATACCATAGATAATTTTATACAAAAAAAAAGGGGGAAGGGGGGTAATTTCACTAATTAGCAGAAAAACAACGAGAGCGATTCAATCCCACCTGAGGGTATGAGCCAGGGGTGATCCACCTCCACTGGGGCGCAGCTCCCCACTGTGGCTGAACGGTTTGCTGAAAGGCAAGGTTCATTGTGAGAAAGAATAATCCTTGCTCTTGTACAAATCATTTTACATGTATCTGCTTTTACATTATTTAAATTAGTGACACAGGCTTAATAGATTTCAAATCTATATATACATATAAATGTGCATAATTTCTACCAACAATCAAAATATTTTTTCACAAACCAATATCCCATCTGTAGCCGCTCCTCTATGAGCTAAGAGAGAGAGATACTAACCGTAGGCTGATACTGGTACTGCTGAGGGTAGTACACGGGCTGCGGGTACATGATG
>NC_051403.1:47695518-47698018 GCF_015228065.2 Penaeus monodon
TATATATATATGTATATCTATATAATGATAGTATATATAATATATATGTATATGTATATATATACTGTAATATGTAATAATATTATATGTATATGGATAATTATAATATGTATATGTATATATCTATGTATCATTGTATATAGATAATGTATATGTATATGGGTATATATTTATATGTATATGTATATATATAATATATATATAATAATATTAATATATATTATATAAATAGAAAGCATATATTGAGAACAGTTTTAATTTAGAGAGCAGAAATAGATGGGTGGTAAAGGGGGAGAGGGAGGTGGAGGGTAGGGCAAAAGGGAGGGAGAGGAACAGAATAATGGGAAAAGAGGGGGAGAGGAATACAAAAAGAGGGAAAGGATGGGGAGAGGAAAAGGGGACACACAGGGTGAGGAAAAAGTGGAGAGAGAGGAGATGAGAGACAGAGGAGGGAGAGAGGAGACGAGGAGAGAGGGGAGAGAGGAGATGGAAGAGAGGAGGGAGAGGGAGAGGGAGGATGAGAGAGAGAGATGAGATTTTTTTCTTTTGGGAGAGAGGAGAGAGAGAGAGGTGAGAGGGAAGAGAGGGAGAGGGAGAGAGGGAGACGGGACTGAGAGGGAGAGGGAGAGAGGGAGAGGGAGAGGGAGAGAGAGAGAGAGAGACGGAGGAGAGAGAGGAGAGGTCTGTATTGAGAGAGAGAGGAACGAGAGTGAGAGACGAGATGGGAGAGGGACTTGCGGAGGACCGAGGAGATGTGGGGTTGGGCGAGGAGGCGAGAGGAGGAGGACGACCGAGAGAAGTCGAGAGAGGAGAGAGAGGAGGGAGGAAGAGAGAGAGGTGTGTGGGAGCAGGAGAGAGAGAGAGAGAGGGAGAGGGAGAGGAGAGGGAGAGGGAGAGAGGGAGGAAGAGAGAGGGATGTCGTGAGAGGATCGGAGGAGAGAGAGAGAGAAGAGAGGCGAGGGAGAGAGGAGAGAGACGAGGGGGGGGTAAACCAAAAACAAGGGACCAAAACACGTGTGAAAAACAAAGTGTGAACAAAAAAGGAGTAGGACGCAGTAGAGCTATAGAGAGAGGTTATTGGAGAGATGAGAGAGACTTAGAGGATGCCGGAGTAGAGAGAGAGGAGTGAGGTAGAGGGAGAGGGGAGGAGAGGAGAGATGGGAGAGGGAGAGAGAGAGAGGGCGAGAGAGGATGAGAGAGAGGAGAGAAGACGAGAGAGGAGTATAGGAGAGAGAGAGAGAGAGATCGAGGGTGAGATGAATGAGGAGGGCGGGTGGAAAAGGAACTGAGAGATGGGGGGGAAATAACCCTGGGTGAACAGCGAGAGATGAGAGAGAGAGAGAGGAGAGGGTAGAAAGGAGACTGAGAGATGATCGGGGAGGAGAGAGGAGAGGGAGAGAGGAGGATTGGTGACGAGCTAGGAGAGGGAGAGTGATGAGAGATCTATAGAGATGAGGCGGGAGAGTGAGATAGAATGAGGGGGGAGAGAGCGATCTGGAGGGAGACCGGACGCGAGGCAGGAGAGAGGGAGAGAGCGAGAGAGAGTGTTGGAACATATGATAGAATGTTAGTTTTAACAGTAGTTTAGCTGAGTGAGATGATATAGTGAGACGTATGAGTGAGAGAGATAGACTCTAGAGAGTCGTGATTTCGCTAGCTGTGATGGAGAGAGAGCCAGTCTTATATAAATCTATGTATAGATATTAACATATATATATATTGAAAACAGAGTAGCTGAGAGGGTAACAACCCTAGATATATAGATTTCATCGCGAGTATATAGGTCCCATGCTATTATAGATTGAAACATATTCTAGAGTATTTCCATATATATAGATCTTTACCATCTCATCTATATATTTTACCCCTCACGAGAGAGGAGAGGTAACAGAGCGATAGAGAGGTCACATATAGAGATGTATCGAACAGCTGGTGAGAGAGGAGAGAGGGTAGAACAGATAAACGGAGAGAGAGCGACGAGTAGAGGAGAGATTGGAGTATGAGTTCTTATGAGAGCTAGAGGGAGATATATAGTCCTATAGGTAGATAGCTAGGGAAGAGAGAGAGAGAGTCTACTAGGACGTATATGCTAGTGAGCATTGCTAAGAGTGAGAGAGGGAACAGAGAGAGTAGTGAACATGAAAGAGTATTGCACCTATGAATATGATTTGAACATCGAGAGATTAACAGTAGAGTCGATTTAACATATAGCTATGTTCACAGATGGAGAGGAACAGAGAGAGAGAGGGGAAACAGAGACCGAGGAAGGGAAACCAGAGAGAGAGGGAACAGAGGAGAGAGGGGAACAGGAGAGAGAGGGAACAGAGAGAGAGGAGAGAGAGAGAGAGAGAGATGAGAGAGTGAGAGAGAGAGAGATGAGCGAGACGCGAGAGGAAGAGGAGAGAGAACGAGAGAGAGGAGGAGGAGAGAGGAGAGAGAGAAGAGAGAGCGGAGAGAGAGGGAAACAGAGAGAGAGGGGGGAAGGAGAGGGAACAGGACG
>NC_051403.1:47703018-47713018 GCF_015228065.2 Penaeus monodon
TGTAGAGAAAACAAGCAACATCAACGGAAACTAATCAGAAGTCTGACATATTAACGAGTGCAGTGGAAGGCAAGCAAAGATTACACAGTAGGAGTTCACGAGAAAACCCCTGAACGTTTTACTGTCGGAGAAAATATCTTGTAATTCACCGCACACCGCAAAAGAGGCCCTGAATGTTTACATCAGGAAAAAAAAAAAAAAAAAAAAATGCTCTGTAATTTATCGCACAGCATGAGGTGGGAACCAAATAAGTAAATGTAAATTACACAGTTAATGAATAACACTTCTTGAGCACAAAAATAAGTTAATGTAGATAAAAAAAAAAAAAAAAAAAAAAAAAAAAAAAAAAAAAAAAATGAAAATATAAAACAGATGTTATGCACGTAAACATGGATTTTAACATAAAGAAAACCTGCGGTAATAACATTAATGACTAACATTCTGGCTCCACCTCATATGCTATTGAATATATATAATGAACAGTAAAACGAAGGTATGATGGGAAATAAAGAGATAGCAGCAAAAATAATAATAATAATAATACCATAATTAATACTAATAATAATGGTCTATGATAACAATATCATTGAAATTATAATCCTGATAATACAATTTATGATGATGACAAACAATATCACTGTTAACAACAAAATCTATAATAATGATCACAATAATTAATGTAAAAAGCAAAAAACAATAATAATAACAATAATAGTATTAGTACTACTAGAACTACTACTACTACTACAAGTACTACTACTACTACTACTACTAGTAGTACTACTACTACTACTACTGCAACTACTACTACTACTACTGCAACTACTACTACAAGTAGTAGTAGTGCTACTACTACAAGTACTACTACTACAAGTACTACTACTACAAGTAGTAGTAGTAGTAGTACTACTACTACTACAAGTACTACTACTAGTACTACTACTACTAATACTACTACTACTAGTACTACTAGTACTACTACTACTACTACTAGTACTACTACTACTACTACTACTACTAATAATAATAATAATATTATTATTATTAATAATAATATTAATAATATAATTATTAATAATATTAATAGAAAAAATAACTAATATAAATGATCACAAAATAATAAAAATAACAACAACCAATAACAATAATAATTACAACAATAGTAACTGTAATAGTAATAATAATAATAATTATCATTATTGTTGTTGTTGTAGTTACAACAGAGGTAGTAACAAAAATAATCATAGTAGGAATAATAATAACAATAACGCAATGCCACCAGGGAATTTTACGTTCAAATCTATCATTGTTTTCTGAAACGTCTCGAGACACAGATTCCCCGCAAGTGCTTAGCCACCAATGCGTCAAATTAATATACCTCGTCACCTCTCTTGGCCCTCTCCTTAAGTTTTTTTTGGAAAAAAAAAAAAAAAAAAATATATATATATATATATATATATATATATATATATATATATATATATATATATATATATATTTCTTACAAATGCTATCAATGTCAATGATATTAATCTAGACATTATAATTACCATAATGTAATTCATATTACTAATAACCATATAAGAGCTAGTTTAATATTTTTGAAAGCAGATATAATTACCATAATGTTATTCATATTACTAATAACCATATAAGAGCTAGGATTATATTTTTGAAAGCATATATAGTCTTCTATTTGTTAATAAACTAAAATTTGCAGTCAGCATGGCTTGTTTACCTATACCATCTCCAGCAGCATTGGGTTAACATTAGTAGTTGTAGTTGTAATAGTAGTAATAGCAGTAGTGCTAAACATAATACCAGTAATAGTGCTAAATATAACAAAGTATGTGTTTAATATAACAGGATTGCTAAAAATAATAACAGTACTGGTACTAACTATAATTGAAGTAATAATGTTAAATACAAAATCAGCAATAGTAATAAACAGTAGCAGTCATAAATAATAATAATAATAATAATAATAATAATAATAATAATAATAACAATAATAATAATCATAATCATAATAATGATAATCATAATAATAATAATCATAATCATAGCAATTATAATAACACCAATAACAGCAATAATAGCAATAATACTGATAGTATTAGGAATAATAATAGATCTAGTAATGCTAATATTACTATTATGCTACTAAAAAAAAAATAATAATAATAATAACGCTAATATTTCAAGTAACAGTAAGTGATATCAAATAACACCAGATGTACTATTAAGAAAAAAATAATAGAAATAATAACAAAATAATAACAATAACAACAACAACAACAACAATAATTATAATAACAATAATGATAACAACAATAATGATAATAACAATGATAGCAACAATGATCATAGTAGTAGTAGTAATAATATTCAAGAGTAGGAATAGTTGTTATAATAGTAGTAGTAGTATTGCTGTTATTAATATTAGATATTTTCATTATTAACTTTAATAGCATTATTAGTGTTAGTTAGTGTTACTACTAGTAGTATTATTGTTAAGTATTACTGCTATTATAGCTATAACTTATTAATTCATCATTATTATTATTATTAAAATCATTATTAAAATTGTCATCATCATTATTATTATTATTATTATTATTATTTTCATAATCATTACTGGAAGAAATAATAGTAGTAGTAATCACCATCATAATTATAAAATAATAAAAATAATGATAAAAAAATAATAATAACAGTTATAACAATAATAGCAGTACTTCTAAAAATAATACCAGTAGTAGAAAAAATAACAATAGTAATAATAATTATAGCAGTAGTGCTTTTAGTAATACTAGTACTAGTAATGCTATTAATCAAAACTAATGAATATCAAGATAACAATAACAATAACTGCAATAATAATAACAACATTTACAATAATAATTATAACATCAGCAATAGTAATAGCAGTAGGCCTAGTAGTAAGAACACCAATTCTAAAACTAATACTAATACTACTAATAATAGCAATAGTAATTATAACTATAATGAATAATGATAATGATAATGATAATAAAAACAATAATAATGATAATGGCAATAATCATAATGACTATAATGGTGACAATGATAATGATAATAATGGTAATGATAACACGAGTAATAATACTAAATGTAATAAATTATCTTCATTAATTAATAATAATAGCTGTAGTAGTAATAGTAATAGTAACTGTAGTAATAATAATAATAATAATAATAATAATAATAATAATAAAATAATAATAATAATAATAATAATAATAACTAACAACAAGCATTATGAAGAGCAGAAATAACTAGCAGGACCTGTGGAAATTTCACTAAACACAAAAAAGGGACTTTTCTATTTTTACCCTTCTTGTGCTACCTTTTACATCCTCTTTCCCCTCTCTCTCTCCCTTTCCCTTTCCTCTCCCTCTTCCTTTTCTTCTCCTTTTCTTTTTCCTCTTCATCTATCCTTCCTTTTCATTTTCATTTTCCTTTCCCTTTCCTTCTCCTTTCCTTTCCTTACCTTCTTTTCCTTTTCATTTTCCTCTCCCTTTCCTTTTCCCTCTCCCTCTCTCTTTCCCAAAAGTATGACTAATACTAATAATCCTAATACAAACATCAATATTACTCTCAGTACCAATACTAATACTAACACCACCCAATAATAAAATTATATATTAAGAACAACAATAATAATAATTACTATTATCAAAATAATAACAACAATAACTAACAACTAACTACTACTACTACTAATAATAATAATAATAACAATAATAATAACAATAGTAGTACCCCTAAAACTAATATTAATACTAGTACCAATATTACTAACACTAATACTAATAATATTACCAAAACCAATAGTAATATTAAAATAGTAAAATAATAAAATTTATGATTGATAAAAACAATAACTATGATGATTGATGACTAATGATTGATGATGATGATGGATGATGATGATATATAAATAGAAAAATGAAGACCAAAATAACAATAACAATAATAATGATAATTATACGGATAATAATAACAACAACGATAATGACAATAACAATAACCAACACCATTACAACCATAACATAATATAATATGAACTAAATAATGATATAAACTTGATAAAATTATGACATATCCTAATACTAATAATATTCAATACTTGTAATACTAAAGCTAACAATAATAATACTAACAATAAAAACACTAAAAATAAGCAATATTTTCAAATCTGTAATGATAACAATGATGATAATAGTAATAATGACAGTAATGATCATAGTAGTAGAAGTAGTAGTAGTAGTTGTAGTAATAGTAGTAGTTGTAGTAATAGTAGTAGTTGTAGTAATAGTAGTAGTTGTAGTAATAGTAGTAGTTGTAGTAATAGTAGTAGTTGTAGTAATAGTAGTAGTTGTAGTAATAGTAGTAGTTGTAGTAATAGTAGTAGTTGTAGTAATAGTAGTAGTTGTAGTAATAGTAGTAGCTGTAGTATTAGTATAGTAGTAGTGTAGTAATAGTAGTAGTGTAGTAATAGTAGTAGTGTGTAGTAATAGTAGTAGTTGTAGTAATAGTTGGAAGTAGTGTGTAGTAAATTAGTATAGTATACTGTAGTAATAGTAGTAGTTGTAGTAATAGTAGTAGTTGTTAGTAATAGTAGTAGTTGTAGTAATAGTAGTAGTTGTAGTTGTAATAGTAGTAGTAAAAACAATAATAATTACCACCTTATTACTATAACTGCAACTACCACCACTACTACAAATAATAATAACTAATGACGTCCTCTTTTCTTACCTGTTCGGGACCAAAGTTCCATACTTGGGGGCATTGTTTCCAATACTACTTGGGGCTGGTGAGGGTGAGCCAGACACTTCCGCACTATTAGGACTAGACTGAAAGGCAAAGAGAGATTTCATTCAGTCGAAGGCTATTGGTGTAATTAATTCTGGGAGAAACCTGTCGTGTCCAGGTCTCTGTTGGTCCTCCCCCCCTGGGAGCTGACGGAAAATAGAACAAAATATAGAAATTAAAGAAAGGGATTACTCTTAGCATGATGATAATGCCAGAGGATTGTTTCCATGATGATAATTCAAAGTAACTTTCCATCAAGAGAGGGTAAAAAGCCTGAAATATAAGGTGGCTCAGTTAATAAAGTGGTTGCATGTAATTTCCCCACAAAATATGAAACAAAAAGGATGAAATATTAATTCATTCCAATCAACTCTGTATTACTAAATAACGTTCTTAGTAATATTCTCCCAGTATCATTTCTTATCAAATCATTTAACATCTTTATGACTTCTATAAAAGGAGATCTGTATCTAAAAGTCCTATCAAAACTGAGAATCATGTGTAATAAGTCTCCTCAAGGAAACTCAAGAATCTTGTAGCTTCAATCAGAGCAATTTTTTTCTTTCTTTCTTCTTCAGCGTCTGTCCTAGACTTGACCAAAAATTCTAGAAACACTACCCTTCATCATCACCACTAATTCCCTTGACGACATTGTCAGCTGAATATTCCCAATATATATATATATATATATATATATATATATATATATATATATATATATATATATATATATATATATATATATATATATATATATATAAAGAAAATACCAGAACTGGTTATTCTGTACTAGCAGGAATTTAACAAATTAAAATGCATTTCCATGGAAAAGAAAGCTTCTTGTGTAACCTACTATAACCTCAATAAGAAAGTTATTGTGCAGAGTCAAATGGTAGGGTTACAAAAGGTTTAATGAATGAATGAATAAACAGGTGAAAACACAAATAAATGAGAAGGTAAATAATAATAATCACTTAAAAAAATACTGTGAAAGATCTTAACTGGTAGAAGATAACCACCACACTTGACAACCAAAACTGATATGCTATAAAAAATGAATCTAATTATAAATTCTTCCTTCACATTGTACAGTGGAAATCCCAGAGACGTGCATGCAAGTTCAAGGCAACAGAAAGGTTTTTATAAACAAGAATATTAAATATGAATGCACATGAGCAAGAGTGACCTCCAAATCATATTTACAGTTTAGAACTGTAAACTTGAATCAACATAACTGATTAAAAATTGTGCACACATCACTATGCACTATAATAAAAAACAGTTCCCTGCAATATATACAGGAAAGGTATGTGAAAATGCTTCTACGATACATGACATAAAATTGACGATTCAATTCTCTTTAACAACTTAAGAATTACTTGCACATGAATTGCCAATTTCCATAATGGATTTATTAATTTTTATTCACATCTACAAGCCGCAGCATAATTCATCAACATGCAAGTTTCATAGCAGATCTTGGAAAAGGTTACCAAACACTGAACAGCTCTTGACATCAACCTAAACTAAAAATGAGGGGAAAAAAATTAACATCTGAGCTATCAAATTTGCCAAATTGTCAAAAACCATCAATAATTTCTACCATATCCACTATTTATTTTCAAAATCTTGTGTCTACCAAATTACAGAAATGAGAAAAGTTTTTTTGTTTTTTTTAGTTTCACACAGCCATCCAATTTTACAATTCTCATGTATTCTTCCAATTATCAATGCTATAATATACATGAATCTTTAGTTATTTTCCATTGCAAAGGATACAAGTGAAAGTAATGGTAATGTTTATAAAGTTGCCTTACCCCTCTGATATTAACTCCCTATTATTCCAGCCATTCCTACGAATCACTGCCTTATGAACCAAGAAATCTTCCTACACCAGGATATTTACCTTCTGATCTCTACTCGATGCTTTTTTTGGCCAATTATTTCATGTCTTACGGAGTGTACTTTTTCCCCTTTTATTATAACTAAAGAAGGAATCTTAGAATATTTCATGAATAAGTAACTATTTAAGGAAAGAAAAAATACAACAGTAATAGAGTACCATTACATTTTCCTGTAAATGTATACCAAAGTATTATGTGCTGCACAACTTTCTTATTACCAAAACTTGTAGATAGATGAAAAGTATTATTTTTGGTAAGTGTAACAGAGAGAGATGCACAGAGTTAGATGGAAATGGATACTGCCCTCTTATAGAGCATTAGAAATAGGGTCAAACAGCACAGGTACAGCTGCTGTGGCCTCATATTTACCGTAAAATGATAAAAATATCCAATGCATATTACCACTAAGAAACAAAGTCCATAACACCCTAACACAGCTAGAGTTTTTGACGTCTGTTCTCTACAAGTTGGCAGGAGGTGCTAATAAAGGGAGGTACTGGGGAGTTTGCACCCTGTCTAGGGAATAAATAAAAGTTAGGAAAGGTTAGGTTTGGATTTTTGGGACTGGAGGGTCTCTGGAGGGGGGGTCTCTGGAGGGGTCTCTCTCTCTCTCTCTCTCTCTCTCTCTCTCTCTCTCTCTCTCTCTCTCTCTCTCTCTCTCTCTCTCTCTCTCTCTCTCTCTCTCTCTCTCTGTGATAAACAGCTTATTTTTGGTCATTCGGTCCATTGCAAGCCAAATTTACAGTGTACTATAAGGCTGTGGAAAACAAACTATACCTATCTAACAACATATAAACAGGCCCTTTATAGCACATTATATTTGTATTACATCCATCCAAAAGAATGATTTTTGCTTATACTTCACACCCTCTTTCACCACAGTAACAACCAATTCAAATTTCAGAGAATCATTGGTTTAGATCAGTATTTTTGTACTAAAATGTTTCATTAAACTTTTTTTTTTTTTTTTTTTACATACAAGTATTCTAATCTTTGATTTCTAACTTGATAACTCTACTAAGAATCCCAAATTGATCTTTCATAAGTATCCCAAATTGATATTTCATAAGTAAATACATAACCAAAGGAATCTTAGTATATTTCATGAATATGTAACTAAGGAACTGAAGAAACAATAGTAATAATAAGTCTTCTGTATGACTAGGTAATTGCCATTCGATCTGGCTTTTGCTTCATACCTCTAGTGATTAATAAGACCCATCAGTATTATCCTGCCCTGAGTCTATTCACTACAACCTTTGTGATAAAGTTTCCTATGTATGCATATGGACACACTAAGCTTGGGTAAACTGAAGGCATTACATTGCAGTCGTCAATAAAAAAAATAATCTGTAGACAAATGATAACACCACAAATAAAGGAAAAAGATCGCAAAAAGTGCTGCTCGGAAATGAAGTCCACTTGATGTTCCTGAGTTCTAGCTCTATCTCTTGTGCTTATCCGAAGAGAAGATAATATATGACAGTGTTGAGGGGAAGAGCCTCTTTAACCCTTCCCTTGGGCAGCGTCTGAAGGGCAGACCCAGTTATGGCAAATTGAATTGTTGATCAAAATTCTGTGACAATTTGGGGATTGTCTGGCAAACTGGTCCATATTGTAAACAAATAACAAAAGCATATTCTCATTCTATATGGTATAATTAACTGGATGAAAAATTAATAAACATAGTATATTCATTATAGGCATTTACATATTTTACCACTTGATGCTTACAAGGTTAAAGTATACACCAGTTTGGGAAAAATAACGAATGGTGGTAGAGTTTCAGTTTCCTGCGGTCATGTGGTGCAAGGTAAAATTTGCCTATAATGGACAGAATAACTGAAAATAAAATACTTTTCATCTATGATATTTCCTTTTGCAAGTTGATAATAAGAAAGTCGTGCAACACTTGATAATTTTGTATGAATGTAAAGGAAACTACAATGGAACTATAATAATCAAAGACAAGAACTACATTCGCAAATACAAAAGTCTTTGTAGGCAAGAAATAACTTCAGAAACGAAGAAAATACGTCATGATAAATGCTGCCTGGAGAGTAAGTCTATAGCAACTGGATGAGGATCCTGTGGCAGAGCCCCCAATAGGGAAATACGGCAATCAGATGGAGGTCTGGGTCCAAAGCCCAAGGTTCGGAAGGTTTCTAATTTATACTGCAACATTTGTAGATTTCCCAGGAGTGGCTGGAGTAATAAGAACTAAATTTCAGTGAGGTAATGTCACTTTGTAAACAATACTTTCTTTCATATCACTTGTAATGGAAATCATGAGAAATTCATGCATATTGTAGCATTGATAACTGAAAGGAATAATTGCAAAATTGGATGGCTGTGAAACAAACAATGGTAATTCTTTACAATACGAACACAATCACCAGAGACCGACTCCACGTCACAAAATTTACTCAACTGCCCAAAGGGAGGGTTGATGGGGACTCTGCCCAGCCAACCCCCCCTGAAGAAACATGGTCTTCAGAGCTGAAACTCTGGAGCACCAACTGGACTTTGCGCGACATTTTCCTTTATTTGTAGCACTACGGTGTCTGCAGCTTATTTCTTGTATTGATGATTCATTTTTTATCCTCTAAGAATATCATCAATTCCCCCTAGCTTAGCGCATCTGTACTGTAATGATTAACCCTAAAATATTAGTTTTAACTTTTAGGATGGGGTTCCTCTTTTGTTATTTCGAATTGAGGACTTCTTCTCTCATGGATGCAGTTTTGTAAAGTTTTACTTTTTATTTATATATATACAGACCTAGCATAACTCTCTTGCTATGAGTTACACTATAGAACCAAGTAGTTAAATTTATCACTTAGAATTTATCTGTCAATCAATGCTATTTAATATTTCCTCAGTATAGTTTGTTCCGCACAGCCATTTGGTACAAATTAAACTTTAAATGTAATGGACATAACAAAAAGTAAGACACTTTCCATCCACGGAATCTCTTCTAGAAGTTAATATAAAGTTGGGCAATACTTTGGCATAAATTTACATAATGACCACACTAAGATGGGGGGAAAACTAAAGCCAATGTCACAAAACAAGGGAAAAACTACACAAAGAATAATGGCAGAAATTAAGAAAATATCTTACAACAAATACTGTACAAAGACCAAGTTTACAGCAATACGGTGAGTCCAGAGACGGAGCCCCTAAAGGGGAAATACAGCAATTGGGTGGGTGTCTGGGGGTAGATGCACCTGGGATATGGAGGTTTATGGTTCATA
>NC_051403.1:47731084-47736084 GCF_015228065.2 Penaeus monodon
TACACACATAATTCACACTTACTCATCGAGACACAACATTCAACGTACAATTTTATAGAACAAATATCTCTATCTCTACCTATCTATCTTACATATATTTATTCACTATAAAAAAATTTCGCATTCCAATTGTCTCAGGTGTCCTTCTTCTTCTTTTAACGGTAGGTTCATGTCTGAGCCGCCGTGGTCACAGCATGACACTAAATTGTAGTTTTCATGTTGTGATGCTCTTGGAGTGAGTACGTGGTAGGGTCCCCAGTTCCTTTCCACGGAGAGTGCCGGTGGTACCTTTTAGGTAATCATTCTCTCTATTTATCCGGGCTTGGGACCAGCACTGACTTGGGCTGGCTTGGCCACTCGGTGGCCAAGCCAGCCCAGAATAACTTATGGAAGAAGGAAGATACGGAGAAGGATGATAGAATATGTGAGAAAATGGAAAGAAAAAGAAAACGGGAAAGACACTTAAAGAAACTGGCAAGAAGGGAAGGAAAAAAAGAAAGAAAAAAAAACAATAATAGTGGAAGAGAGAAAGAAAAAAAGGAAGAACTGGAAAAAAGAAAGAAAGAAAGAAAAAAGAAAAAAAAAAAGAAAAAAAAAATCATCTATTCCCCTCTCACTCTTCCCTTTCCATATCATAAGCCTTTTCAAGATTCGCCAATTTTTCGCTCCAACCAATTTCTTTGGCCAAATTCCATATACCCTCAACAAGGTCACCGTTCAGAATAACGTCACCTATTCTGCTTCCAAAACTCCCCACTACATCGCGGTTGATCAGCACTCTCGGGGTAAATCTGCCAACTGCGTCAGCTATCCCAGCAAAGGGGTATACCTGAAAATCAGATTTTGGTTAATACGACAAAATGGAATAAAAATAATTCCAGATACGTGATACAATTTTGGGGTAAAATTTTCCCCCATAAAGAATGACTTAGTATTTTCCTAGTGATTCCTAGAATTCGTGTCAATCCATAAATGTGTTTTTTTCAGTCAAAGAATACTTAGAAGTTTCATAACTTATATTGCAGATTTTATATAAATACAGTGAATATAAAACTTTGGTACCAGCAAATAACAGTCATATTCCATTTTATTAAAGTTATTTTTCTCAATTACTACCATATTTCTAGTTTAACATGAAACTCTATTTCAAGACACAAGTTAGGATCTATGCAAGTTTTCAATTACACCATAAAACAGTTACTAAAAAAGCACAAACTAGTTCCTCCAGAAAATCAATAAATTTATCAACAATGCAAAACTATCCGAGATTCTGGACACTAATGCTTCTCCCTATAAATGCGATTTATATCAATAGGAAGTAATAACTTAAATCATCATAAAATAAATAAATAAATAAAAAAATATGTGATACAGAAACCACATCACAAAAAGAAAAGAAAAGGAAAAAAATTGTTCCGAGACCAAAACGAGGACAATTCCAACATAGATCAACCCTAGAGAGGAAAAAAAGTCGAACTCTCACCTCTAACGAAGTGCCAATGACAAGAAGGAGGTCCGTAAAGTGAACCTCCTCATGGAAATTCCAGAAAGTATGTGGAAGGTTCTCCCCAAAGAACACAATGTCTGGCTTGACTTTACCCTGTGGAGGAAGATATACGGTTTGGATGAGCCAGAGGAGAGCTCTGTATCTGATTATACAATTTCTAATAGCCTACTTGCTGTTTTAATGTTATTACTGATGTCACCTTCTTTACTCAGAGCAAAAATATATTTTATTTCATATATGGCACAAAAGAGAGAAAATGTACAGAGTACTTTAGCTCATTAAAATCTACATTTTTCTTTGTATTCACTTTTTCTTAACTGTAGTCAACCATATTTAACTATTTTTTGCAAGACAAATATTTCACAAAATACACAGATGCATAAATCTTCACAAAATACACAGATGCATAAACCTCATTTAACTCACTTTGCACTTCTGAGACTCGCACAGAACAGGTCCTTTTCCAGTAACTATAGCTTCCTTCACCATGTCTCCATCATGTCTTTGACCACAGAGAGTACACGAAGCTGTGGAAAAGCTGCCATGGGCCTCCATCAGCTTCTCATCTGGCACCCCAGCCACTGGAGAAGGGATAAACTGATATAATACCTTCATATAATAATAAAATAATGCAATACGATATGAATGAATATACTGTAGCAACTTTATACAACAAAAATGGTAGGCATACCATCACTTCAAGAAAAGCATTTACGTTCTAACAAATCTGCTTACATTAGATACAAAGTGAAATTGTATTAACCCATAATTGACGGGTAGCATTCATAGAGGCCGGGGCCTCACTGCCGGGGGCTTATATCGTCGCCCGAGCATGCGCGACCACTCATGCCAAATACCAGTATCCCATGCCGTTTCTTCATAATACTACGAAGATATGTTGTATTTTCAATTTTCATTATTTTTTACAGTCTCTACTTGCCAAACTTCCTGATAAATTGAGACTGAAGGGTATTTTTGTTGTTATATAGACTCCATAGTTGATCATTATTCAGTTTATAGTCCGAATAAAATAAGCAGTGTGTGGCATCATGGAGTTGAAATTGTCGGTTTGTTGCATTTTTTTTGTTTGTTGCATGGTAAAAATGAAAAAGTGTTAGAACCGACTTAATCACACTTTCACTGGCAAAAAAATAATCTTTTGCCGTGACTGTAACAAAAAAAAAACTCATGGCATGTCCATGCATACTCTATGGCATGTGCGTACGTGCCCCCGGCAGATGGTCCCGACATGCCATGGCATGTACGTACATGCCACCCGTCGGCAATGGGTTAAATATTACAATCTGATCTAAGAACTTTTAACTACCTTTTCTTTTAGCATCTTTGTCTCCAGATTAATGGCTTTATGTAGGGCCCTACTGTTTTCCACCCTCTTCACA
Organism: Penaeus monodon; assembly: GCF_015228065.2. Lineage (NCBI taxonomy): Eukaryota > Metazoa > Arthropoda > Malacostraca > Decapoda > Penaeidae > Penaeus > Penaeus monodon. The sequence goes on from NC_051403.1 coordinate 47,733,992, forward strand.
TGTGCAGCTCATCTCAAACTTCTCAGCTCTGCAACTCCTTACCTACAAGTTCCCTCTTCAGAACTCACCCCACTTCTACCAATTACCTCCTCCTGCTACAACTACTGCAACTGATTAGTACGTTTTTCAGTCACTGTGTTTATACATTCATAAACTTTGGTAGAAAAACCCACAATGCACAACTAGATTTATAAAAGATGAGACATGCTTTGAAATCCTCCTGGATTCCATCTTCAGACCTGACGATGGAATCCAAGAGGATTTTGAAACTGTTGTCTCATCTTTAATAAATCTAGTTTGCGCATTGTGGGTACTAACATGGTAGAGTGTTTTACCATTCAATCATAAACTTTATGCAACCCATCAATCTTATGCATACAGAGGAGAAAGTATAACTTGTTACCATACTGTATTTTATATAATAAAAAAATTAAATACTGTTAACCCTAAAAGGGCATACAATAGCACTAAACAAAGAAGTGTATTTTTGGAATTCAAACATAAAAATCTGCATTGTGAGATCTGAAAGTATCACATTTTAGCCCAGTGAGCATTAAGTATAATCTGAACTGTTTCCTCCAGAACATGCCAAAATATAATATGAAAGTCCTCTACAGCTTGACTTTGATTTTGGTTTGTGATTCTCAACTCAGTCTAATGTTTTTCTTATATAAAATTTAGTTAGATGTAAATTTAATAACCTATGAGACAAGCAAATGCCTGTAAGAAATTACTTGCAAAGTCTCCCATTTCATTATGTTCATTCTGAAGCTACACATATCAGCAGAGCTTTTCTTTTAAAGAGAAAGAAAATCTTTACTTTGAGATATATCATTTATCGCATTTCTCAACAGGCTGTAATAAAAAAAAATAAAAATACAAAAGCGTCTAAAAATTACTTAACTGCAAAATACATTATGGCTGACACTTACACCTCTTCTAATCCATCAATATTCTGTGTATAGACCTTCAGCAGCTTCCCCTCATCGTGTAAAAGGCGTAGGAAGTGATGAGCAACATTTGGTTTGTAATTTTGTCCTGGGTATAGATCTTGTGCTAGATGGGGAGCAATAAAGAAAAAAATTGGTGACAATGTCTTCCCTTTCTGCACATTACTGCAATCCTAGCAAAAATGTTAGTTTATATGTCACAACATAAAGTTTCATTTGTTAAGGATAAAGATGTATATCACTAATAATACAAAGTCTATTATAGAAACTTTGAATCTTTACAGCATTTCAATAAATAAAATCAATCAGTGATTTATAACTACACAAAATACAAAATTCTCTCTCTAATGCACAGCTCACCGAGAGTAAGGAAGGGTCTTTGATCCATCATGAAATAATGTATATCAAAGATTGCTTCCGGATATGGCAAATTGAACTTCTGTAAGTTGTCGTACAGCCCTGTCCCTGGAGATCTGGAAAATAATTCAAATGTCAATGAATGAAATTACTAGCTCGCAGTTTTTGCCAAGGTTTATCACATGATAATTATCACCATATAAATATGATACCTTTAACATTTTCTTCAAATTTATATATGATAATCATTATCACCATCACACAGCCCTAATTTAAGTAAAGCAAAGTTTTAAGTTAAGTGATTATATAAATGAAAAACTGGGTGTACAGAACAATTCACTATCTAAGAGATATTATCAAAAGTTGTAGACACATTTGCAATTGGGATTCCACTATTCTTAACCCAAGATCAAAATGTAAAATCTGAATATACCTTCTGCTTTACAAAACATCAAAGTCTGAGATTGAATCCTATTGGCTAAATTATCACATTACAAGATCCCTACACCTAAATTCAATGACACACGAAATTATCAAATTGACAAAGTATCTATATATAAAATCAAAACCTCTGTATCTGAAATAAAATCCTATTAGACAATAATGGAGCGTAAACTCAAACTGTTTAGCCTAGTATAGTTTAAAGCACACAGGTATAGCAACGCTGATCGTTCTTATTAATTCAGTTACAAAATATCTGCTCCTGGCAGTAAGTCCTATTACAAAAGACGAAATTACAGCGTCTGTACCTGAAATCCGGGATCCCTGAGGGCGTGCTCATCCCCG
>NC_051403.1:47740992-47743492 GCF_015228065.2 Penaeus monodon
CTCTCCATAACCATGCATCGCTAGATCTTTACCTATCACCTCTCGCCGCATGACCAACGTACTTCATTATACTCGTACGTCTGTCGATGGTGTTTAACATTCTCTCATGAATGTCTGTAATTGATTAATACCCATTTGTCCTGTGATTGGTAAAGATAACACGAAGTAAACGTCTACAGCACCACAGTTCAAGAGTTTTTTTTCTGTTATTTTTCTTCTTTACCCAACACTGATCCGTAACTGGCAATGAGAAACCCCACTGATTAAAAAAAAAAAACTCTTTCGTTTCGTTTTTAATGAAATATCTTTGTCTTTCCAGATTTTCGTTAATGAGTCACCAGCATTTCTTGTGATAGTGATTCTTCTTATTTCTTTTTGAATCGTCATAGTTGTTAGTGATAGTTGTTCCTAATTAATTCACAGACAGTTTCCACAACTTCATTGATTGTAAGATTATGCTGTCTCTGATAGTCGCTTTCTACTTTCATTAATTTGGTTTTGCTCACCTTTAAGTGTAATGCAACTTCTTCACTTTTCTTGACTACTGAATTGACGAATTTTTGGATTTCTTGAATTGATCCGGCAAGTAGAACGGCATCATTTGCATATCTTAGGTTTGACACATTTCTGCCTCCTATTTCGATAGGACTTTCAAAGTTCTCTGTTGCTTCTCTCATAATTTCCTCTGCACAGATATTGAATAAACGCGGTGAGAGAATACAACCTTGCCTAACTCCTAGGCCTTTGCTGAACCAATCTGTTATTCCATATGAAGTTCGGAATGCTGATTCTGTTGACCGTAAAATTTCTTTTTTTTCAAATCAAAGTTGATTGTGCGTATTGGTAAACCCATTTCGGACATTTTTTTTTTTTTTTTTTTGCAGAGAATGTAATGAATAACTGTGTCAAAAGCTTTTCTTTTTGTAATCGATAAAATAAATATAGATTCTTATTTTGTTCTCTGTGTTTCTCTACAATCATCTCTAGATTATGAATTGGGTCTCTAGTACCTCTTCCAGGACGACACCCAGCTTGTTCTTCAGCAATTCCATCACCTAATCTTGATTTCATGCGCCCAGCATGATTTTCAGGAGGATTTTGCTACAGTGACTTCAAGCAATTGTTCTGTTCTTACGGCCTTCTGATGTGTCTCCTTTCTTAGGTATAGGAATAAAGATTGATGTAACCCAGTCCTCGGGCCATTCATTCTGCTTCCATGTTGCAGTACATAGTTTATGAAAGATGTCAATAACACTTCCCCCTATTTCCTAATTCGGCAGGAATGTCATCTTTTTTACATCTTTTAACTCCCGAATTGTTTTCTGAACTTCAGCGTACGGCGGTGGTGGTTCTTTGCTGTCATCGCTCATATAGTTGCAATTTATTTACGGGGATCTTTTCGTTTTCCTTGTATATATAGTTTCACAGTAAGATTTTCATCTATGGTGTTTTTGCCTTCACTTAGGATTTCGTTATTTTCATCTTTTACTGTGTCAGATCTTCATTTGAATTGTTTATCAGATCTTCGCCTCTCTCATTTCGATCTCCTAAAGCAAATTTACCATAAATTTCTGTGTTTCCCATAACCCCTTTGATATCACGGTTTGGGATAGAGTCAATAGCATCTTGAAGTGCATTGTAGATTTTTTTCTTCTTCTTCCTTGCTGGCGGTATTTGTTGGTGCGTGGAACTGAAGAATGATGATGTGTGGTTTTGGGTCTTATCTTTAAAATTATATTTGAGAGGGGGACATATCTTAAAAATGCTTTTATTTGATTCTTTTGTTAATGTAATGGCAATGTCAAGACCATAGCCTGTACTTTTTTTCCCGAAAATATAATTCTGTTGTTATTGTTGGTCTAAAAACTTTCTCTGCCGTTCCAGTTTATTTCCGATATACCAAATATTTAGATAGATAGATAGATATACATATATATCACACGCGATATTCAATTTTCCAAGTTCTCTCGTTTTACTGACATTCCAAGTTCTAATTCTTAAGTTAGATTTTCAGAATCAGGTAGTCATCCTTTTCCTTCTTTTCACATCTTCCTCCAGTAACAGTGCTTATCAAGGGACGTGTCAGCCGGTGGTGAACCTCTGGCTGACGCGTCCATTGGTGACCCTCGCCACGGACGATGCGTTATTTCGTTTTTATCTTGTAGTCTTATTAGGGATGTGGTCAGGAGCCATCACGTAAGCAGAGTAAAGGCCTCCAAGGGTTTTCTTTGATCGCAGTTCTAACTAAGAATGTTATCTCTGCCGTTTGTTCAGTAGGTCTTCCGCCAGACTTATTCTGCGTGTGCCGTGAACTACCAGTTTCACTACGCCATCTGCAGAAATCACTGCCCTGCTGTTAGTAGCTTCAACTGGTTGTTTAAGTAATTATTGTTGGTGGTTCGTAACTCACCACCATATCTACGATAGACTCACTCACTACTCTATCTAGGTTTGACTTATATGATATATACAAGCCTACGCGAGTGTCTGTATGTCTATC
>NC_051403.1:47748080-47750580 GCF_015228065.2 Penaeus monodon
TTTTTTTGGGGTTGTGTTTTTTTGGGGGGGGGTGTGTGGTGTGTGGTTTTGGTGTGTGTGGGGTTTGGGGTTTTGTGTGGGTGTGGGGGTTTGGGGGGGTTTTTGGGTGTGTGTTTTTATATATATTTTAATATATATATATAAATATATAATATTATATAATTTATATATATGTGTGTGTGGTGTGTGGTGTGTGGTGTGTGTGGATATATATATATATATATATATATATATATATTATAATATATATTATGTTGTGGTGTGTGGTGGTGGGGTGTGGGTGTGGTGTGTGTGTGTGGTGTGTTTTGGATGTGTGAGTTGTGTGAGTATGTGTGTGTGTTTTGGGTTGTGTGGGTGTGTGTGGTGTGTGTTTTTGCGGCGTGTGTGTGTGTGTGTGTGTTGGGGTTGTGGTGTGTGTGTGTGGTGTGGGGTGTGTGTGGGGTTATATATTGTATATTAATATAAAATATAATTATATATATATATTAATATAAATTATATATATGTGTGTGTGTGTGTGTTTGTGTGTGTGTGTGTGTGTGTTGTGTTGTGTGTGTGTGTGTAGTGTGTGTGTTGGGTGTGTGTGTGGTGTGTGTGGTACGATGTATATAAAATTATATTATAAATTATATATATATATATAATATAATAATAAATATAATGTATATTTTAAATTTAATATAAAAATCACACACACCACACACACACCACACACACAAAACACACACACACCACACGCACACACCCCACACTCACACCACACCCACACCCCCACCACCACACCAACACAACACACACACACAGCACACACACCACACACACACGAACACACAACAACACACACACACGCACGAAAAACCACACACACACACACACACACACCCCCAACACAAACAAAACAACACACACACACACACACACACACACACACACACACACACAAACCACACACACCCACACAAAACACACACCCACACAACACAAAAACAATAAAATAATAAATATAAATAATATAAAAAAAATAAAATAAACAATTAACTATATATAATATATATATTATATATATATATATATATAAAATTAGTTATATGTGGTGGGTGTGTGTGTGTGGGGGGGGTGTGTGTGCGGTGTGGGGGGGGGGGGGGGGGGGGGGGGGTGGGGGGTGTGGGTGTGTGGTTGGTGGGTGGGTTGCGGGGGTGGGGGGTGTTGGGTGGGGGGGGGGTGTTGCGTTGTGTGTGTGGGTGTGTGTGTGTGTGGGTGGTGTGGGTGGGTGGTGTGTGTGGGTGGGGGGTAGGGGGAGTTGTGGTGGGGGGGTGTGTGGGGGGGTGGGGTGGGGGTTGGGGGGGGTGGGGTGGTGGTGGGTGGGGGGGGGTGGTGGGTGGGGGGGGGGGTGGTGTGTGGGGGGGTAATATAAATGTAAAATAAAAATATTAAATAAGTTAATAATAAAAAAATTAAAGTAAGAATAAAAGAACAACAAGGACCACACACAACACACACAACACACACCACAACACATACACACACAACCAACCCCACACACACACACACACAACACACACACACACACACACACACATATAAAAATAATAAATATAATATAATATATAATATAATAATTATAAAACAAATTATCCACACACACACCCACACACACCCACCCACACACCCACACACACACACACACACACACACACCAACACGCACGCAAGACACACACACACACAAGACACACACACACACACACACAACAATACACTATCACCATCACACACACCCACACACACACCCAAACACACAACACACAACACCACACACCAACACACAAATATATTATATAAATAAAATAATAATAATAAATACAAACACCACACACAACCACACACACACCCCACAAAAAAAAAATATAATAAAAAATATAAAATAAAATAAAATATACATACCACAACAACACACACACACAACACACACACACACACAACACCACACACACACATACACACATACAGAAACACCCACACACCACACACACAAACACACACACACACACACACACCCCAACACACCACACACACACAAAATTTTATAAAATAGATATAATATATATACATACATATATATATATTATAATTATTTTAGATATATGTAAAGGGGATATATATACATAAAATATTTTAATATATATATATAATATATATATATATATATATATATATAATACATATATATATATATATATATATATATATATATATATATGTATATATATGTATATATATATGTAATATATATATATATAAAATTTTATATTTAATTATAGATAAATATAATATATATATATATATTATATTATAGATATTTATATATATATACATATATATATACACACACACCTCTCTTTATCCTTGCATGAAATTTATGTCCGCACAGAGGAGTAACCAGACGAGGCCAAAAAAAGAAAAAAAACATTCTATCTGAAGGCTTGTTGATATTGCATTTA
>NC_051403.1:47760925-47780925 GCF_015228065.2 Penaeus monodon
TTTTTTCTTTTTTTTTTTCTTTCTTCATTTTCTTTTTTCTTTTTCTTTTTATTTCTTCTTATCTCTTTTTTCTTTCTTTTTTCTTTCTTTTTTTCTTTTCTTTCTTTTCTTTTTTTCTTTCTTTTTTTCCTTTTTTTCTTTTTTTCTTTTTTTTCTTTCTTTTCTTTCTTCCATTTCTTTCTTTTTTTCTTTTCTTTCTTTTATCTTTTCTTTATTTTTCTTTATTTTTCCCTTTTTTCTTTTTTTTTCTTTTTCACTTTCTCTTTCTTCTTCCATTTATATATATATATATATATATTATATATATATATATATATATAAAATATCATCGCCATGTAACCATATTAATTTACATCAATTAGATATTTAAAAAAGCCAATCTAAACAAACAAACAAAAACAAAAGCAAAAAAGCCAATCTAAACAAACAAACAAAAACAAAAGCAAAAAAAGCCAATCTAAACAAACAAACAAAAACAAAAGCAAAAAAGCCAATCTAAACAAACAAACAAAAACAAAAGCAAAAAAGCCAATCTAAACAAACAAACAAAAACAAAAGCAAAAAAAAGCCCATCTAAACAAACAAACAAATTTCCATTTTCTCTTATGATAAAACAAACAGACAAGCAAATAAATACAATTAAAGCCAAATAAACAAACACATTAACAAAATAGACAAACAAAAACAAACAAACTTGTCGCGCAGAACACGTTTTATACATTAATTCTCACGATAACAATGAAACAAACAAACAAAAAACAAACACACTTCACACATCCTTTCGTGTTGGAAAATATTCGCTTTTTTTTCTTACTAAAACGGACAAAAAAAATTAAAGCAAACAAGCCAAAAACAAACAAACACACTTCACACTACTTAATATCCTTTCGTGTTAGTCTTTTTCTCTTGATAAAACAAACAAACAAATTAAGACAAACAAGCAAAAAACAAACAAATTGAGACATACAAGCAAAAAACAAACAAATTAAGACAAACAAGCAAAAAACAAACAAATTGAGACAAACAAACGAAAAAAAGACAAGCAAACGAAAAACAAACAAACAAAAACAAACAATTTAAGACAAACAAACACAAACAAATTAGACAAACAAAAAAAACAAGCAAACAAACACATTCAAACAAACAAGCAAACACGTCACACAGATAATTTCCATTTATTTTTCTCTCACAATGATACGTACGAACAACAAACAAATAAAAACAAACACATCACACGTTTTAATATCCTTTCGTGTTATACAATCTACATGTTTTTTTTTTCTTTCATAATAAAACAAACGCACAGACAAACAAACACACTTCACACTTTTTAATATTCTTTCGTGATAAATTTCATTCTTTTTCCTCATAACAAAACGAACAAACACACACACACACACACACACACACACACACACACACACACACACACACACACAAACACACACACACTTCACACTTTTTACTATTCTTTCGTGATAAATAAAATTTCATTTTTTTTCCTCATAACAAAACGAACAGCCAGATTAATTTTTTTTTTCTTAATATCAAACAAATAAATCAGAGACAAACACAAACAAACAAACACTTTCACACGTTCCTTTCGTGTTAATTTTTTTTTTCTCTCTCTCTCTCTTTCGTGATAATACGAAGAATATTCAAACAAGTAAATCAGACAAACAGACAAACACACTTCACCTTCTTAAATACTCTTTCGTGTTAAATAATTTCCTTTTTTTATATAATAATAAAACGAAAAAAAATCACACTTCTTTATATTCTTTCGTGTTAAATAATTTCCTTTTTTATATAATAAAACGAAGAAACAAACAAACATAACAATTCTTAATATCCTTTCGTGTAAATTAATTTTCATTTTTTTCACATAATAATATTTTTTTAAAAATCTTTTTCTTCCTCTCGTGATAACACGAACTCGAATACATTTCCAGATGTCATAATAATAATAATAATAATAATAATAATAATAATAATAATAATAATAATAATAATAATGATAATAATAATAATAATAATAATAATTTCACTTCTGAATATCCCTCCGTATCAGATAATTTCCGTTTTTTCTTAATAACCTCCATAATTTTCGTAATTTTTCTCCCTCTCATAATAACACGTTTTTGATTACATTTCCAGATGTCATGATAATAAAACGAAAAAACCAACAACATTACACTTTTTAATATCCCTTCTTGCTAAATCATTCCCATCTTTTTTTTTCTCATATAAACGACGCACCAACAAACAGATCAAAACAAACAAACACACACTTCACACTTCTTAATAATAACAAAAACAGAAACCAAAAAAAAAAAATCGCACTTCTTAATAACCTCCATAATTTCCATCCTTTTCTCCCTCTCATAACAACACGAACGCGAGTTCATTTCCAGATGTAAAGGTTATCTTCGCCTCCCGGACGGGTTTCACAACAGGGATTTCCCTGGCAGCAAAGGCCTCGTCGGGATCGGGTATAAAAATTAGCTCGTGTCTGTCAGCGAGTTATTCTGTTTGTAAATCTGTCTTTCTGTCTGTCTGTCAGCGAGTTATTCTGTTTGTAAATCTGTCTGTCTGTCTGTCTGTCAGCGAGTTATTCTGTTTGTAAATCTGTCTGTCTGTCAGCGAGTTGTTCTGTTTGTAAATCTATCTGTCTGTCACTGAGTCATTCTCTTTGTAAATCTGTCTGTCTGCCTGTCTGTCTGTCTGTCTGGGAGTCATTCTGTTTGTTTACCTCTCTGTCTGTCTCCTTGTGCGTTTGGTGCGTTTACTATCATTGTGTGTTTTTCTATCTATTTGTCTGGGTGTTGCTGTACATGTCTCGCTGATTATCTATCTATCTGTCCTTTGGGCTACTTAACTATACATTATTCAGTTTATGTATTTGTCTATTCATCATTCAGTGCATCTAGCTATCCCCTTGAGGTTTCGGTCTATTTTTCTATCTATCTGATTTATTATCTATATATCTATTTATATGTATACATGCGCACGCACACACTCACACACACACACACACACACACACACACACACACACACACACACACACACACACACACACACACACACACACACGCACGCACACACACACACACACACACACACACATACCTGTATGCATATATATATATATATATATATATATATATATATATATATATATATATATATATATATATATATAAATATATATATATATATATATATATATATATATATATATATATATATATATATATATATATATACATATATATACACTTTTTTTTTTCAAGTGCCGTGTCCTACAAGGACGTTGGCGATCATGGAGTTCCATGATTTTCTTGGCAATTTAGAGCGGTGGTTTGCCGTTGCCTTACGCCCGGTGTTTTTATCGAGTCACCATCTCTATTTACCCGGTACTGGGACCGGCACTGACTTGGGCTGGCTTGCCCACCCAGCGGCTAGGTAGGCAATCGAGATGAAGACCCTTGCCCAAGGGAACAACGCGTCGACCGATGACTCGAACTCAGATTGCCGTCGTGACAGTCTTGAGTCCGATGCTCCAACCACTCGGCCACCGCGGCCTATATACATATATCATCATCATCAATAACGGTATGCTCATGTTTGAGCAGCCGTGGACCTCTCCACCATCCTTCGCCACTAAACTCGATCTTACGCTTTTCTTTCCGCTTGTACCATCGACAGCCCGCAAATATCTGATATTGTCGCTCAGTCTTGTCTTCGGTTTGCCTCTTCCTCTGTTTCCTATCACCATCCCTGTCAGCAAGTTTTTCTCAATACTTTTACTTCTCATTACATGACCAATAAACTTTAATTTCCTCTTGTTCAAGATGTCCAACAGTCGGTCTTTACAATTTATTTTTCTCAGCACTTCATCATTCGTCTTCTTCTCTGTCCAGCTAATACGCAGTACTCGTCTGTAACACCACATTTCAAAACTATTGATCTTTTTCTTGTCTATCTACTTCAACACCCAACACTCAGAACCATATGATGCAATTGGGAAAACTAATGAGTTCAATAACCTCAGCTTTGTCCGTAAGGTAATGCTTCGGTCTTTCCAGATGTTATTGAGAGCAATTGTGGCGCTTTTGGCAATGGTAATTCTTCTTTTTATCTCCGGTGAATCATCATATGTATTAGTTAAAACAGCTCCAAGATGAGTGAACTCTTTCACATTTTCCACAATCATTCCATTGATTGTAACATGTTCATCATTGTTCATTGCCGGTTATCTTTGAATCTTCATGATCTTAGTTTTCCTGGCATTAAGAAACAAGCCAGCCTTTTCGCTTGCTTCTCTAACTTTATCTAGTAGTTGTTGTAGTTCAGTGATACTGCTGGCAATCAAAACTATATCATCGGCGTACCTCAGATTTGATATTTTGTATCCTCCAACATCCACAGTTCCTTCAAAATTCTCTAGAGCACCTCTCATAATTGTTTCAGAATATATATTAAAAAGGTGCGGAGACAGAATGCAACCCTGTCGTACTCCTTGTTTGACTTCGAACCATTCTGTTAACCCATAAGTGGTTCTTACAGCTGCTTGTTGTTGGTCATACAAGGCTTTTATTATTGGATGATGTGTTTGGAAACTTCATATCGTACATGTTATTCCAGAGGATATCGTGATCAACAGTATCAAAAGCTTTCACATAATCGATGAAACACAGGTATAGGTCTTTTTGATGTTCTCTGTTTTTCTCTATGATCAATTTTAATTTTAGAATCTGGTTTCTGGTACCTTTTCCAGGGCGAAAACCCGCTTGTTCGTCTGCAATTTCCTCTCTTAACTTCAACTTCATTCTTTCAGCAATAATTTTCAACAAAATTTTGCTGCTGTGACTTATTAAGGCAATTGCCCTATTATTGTTGCATTGGAGTGCGTCACCTTTTTTAAGTATGGGAGTAAAGACTGATTTTACCCAGTCTTCTGGCCATTTTCTTTCATTCCATATTTTTGTACAGAGTTTGTAGAAGAAGTATTCAACACTTCCGCCAGCATTCTTAATTAGTTCTGCTGTTATTTCATCTATTCCGGGGCTCTTGTTATTCTTTACTTCTTTTATGGCTTTTATAACTTCGTCCAGCAGTGGCGGTGGTTCATCCTCGCTGTCATTGAGTCTAATTAATGTTGTTGTTAGATCTTTATTCTTTTTGTATAAGTTGGAACAATATTGATTCCATCTATCTTTGACTTCTTTTCCATCACATAAAACAAGTCCATCTTCAGTTTATATACATATATACTGTACACTATTCATACATATAGGCCTACCTAGCCACTGGGTGGGCAAGCCAGCCCAAGTCAGTGTTGGTCCCAAGCCCGGATAAATAGAGGGAATGATTACCTAGAAGGTACCACCGGCACTCTCCGTGGAAAGGAACTGGGGACCCTACCACGTACTCACTCCAAGAGCATCACAACATGAAAACTACAATTTAGTGTCATGCTGTGACCACGGCGGCTCAGACATGAACCTACCGTTTAAAAAAAATATCATACATATATATTTACCCCTGTATCTATCTATCTATCTGCCTCTGCCTTTTGTTTTTCTCTCTGTCTCCCCTCCTTCTCTCCCTCCTTCTTCCTCTTTCTTCCTCCCTCCCGCTCCCTCTCCCTCATTCTAAACATGCATTAGCGGCAGGACTTCCATATGAACTGCAGTAATAGATAGATAGATAGACAGATGGCTGGATAGACGGAGAGATGGATGGAGAGCTGGAAGGAAGATTGGATAGATGAATAGATAAATAGATGGATAGATAAATAGATAGATAGATAGATGGTTCGATAGGTAGATAGATGGTTCGATAGGTAGATAGATAAACAGATAGATGGATAGACAGGTAGATAAATAGATAATAAATGGATAGAAATATAGACGGATAGATAATTAGATAGCTAAATAAGTAGATAGGTAGATAAGTAGATAGATAGACGGATAGACAGATAAATAGTCTTATAAATATTCAAGCAAAAACCTTCAATAATGCACAAGGTTTGCAACTGAACTCATTCCGGATGTTTCTCGTTCAATGAAAAATAATATTCATGTATTTTTCCAATAATATATAATATGATCTATTTTGTTAAGCTGATTCACGAGGTTGAGTCAAATGTTAAGAAATGAAAATAAAAACTTTCTTTGTTGTCTTCATCATTTCTATCTGTATTATATTTGTTTTTATGATTATTACTACTGTTACTGGTATCATTATTACTATCATTATTATTATTATTATTATTATTATTATTATTATTATTATCATTATTATTATTATTATTACTATTATATATATATATATATATATATATTTTTTTTTTTTTTTTTTTTTTTTTTCTTTTTTTACTGTTATTATCTTTGCTGTTTTTACCATTACTATTATTATTATCATTATCGTTATTATTTTCATTGTCATTATTTTCATTAGTATTATCATTATCATTATTATTACAATTATCATTATTAGTAATATAAGTATTATTATCATCATTTTTACTACTACTACTATTAGTGTTGTCATTATAACATCAATATGATTATTATCACTATCATCATTATCGTTAACACTATTGTTGTTGTTGCTGTTATTATTATTATTATTATTATTATTATTATTATTATCATTATTGCTATAATAATAATAATGATAATGATAATAATAATAATAATAATAATGATAATAATAATAATAATAATAATAAAAATAATAAATATTATTATTATTATTATTATTATTATTATTATTATTATTATTATTATTTTATCATTAACATGATCATTATGATGATGATGATGATGACAATGATGAAGATGAGGATTATTATTATCATTGTTATTATTACTCTTATTCTTATTCTTATCATTAAATGCCACCATTAGGGAAAAAAAGAAGGAAATAGAAAAAATAAAACATTCAAGAAAGAAGAAAAAAGAAAAGGAAAAAGATAAAAAAAACGAAATATAGTCTTTAGAAATATAAAGAAAACGAAAAGAAAACGATAAAAAGAGAGAATGAATGAAAATCAAACAAAAGCATGAGAGAGAGAGAAAAAAAACATGAAAAAGACATACCAACAATGTAAGATAATAATAATAATAATAAATAATAATGAATATAATAATAATGATAAAAATAACGATAATTAATTATACTGGTAATATACTAATACTAATATAATAATAATAATAATATTAATAATATATTCCTAATAATAAAAAAAATGTAGTAATATAGTAGAATACATGAATGATGATGATGATAATAATAATGCAATGAAATAAGTAAATTGAATAAAATCGAAATTGAACCAGAAGCCCTTTTTTCCATAGGCGGAGTCAGATATAAACAGCTGCAATCTGCTGACTTGAATTTGAAACTGCACTGCACACTGCATCATTCAGTGACAGTGATGATGTTATTGAGGATATTGTTGCAGTAAGTGCTAGATTAAATGTGTGTGTGTGTGTGTGTGTGTGTGTGTGTGTGTGTGTGTGTGTGTGTGTGTGTGTGTGTGTGTGTGTGTGAGTGTGTTGTCTGTGTGTGTGATTGTGATTGTGTGTGTGTTCAGAATGTACATATACATGTGTTCTTTTCAAATTCCCTTTGTTATGGGGATATGTAATGTGAAGCAATATAAAATATTCACCATCTATGACTGTGATGTGATCCTAAGAAATATTTTTCACCGTTAATTGATACGAAAAAAGCACTAAACATTTTCACTAGACCAACATACCCTAAACAACAAAACATATATATTGAAAATCAACGCTACTCTCACAGGTAACAAAGTACACGCTTTGATATCAAAATGCTTTCATATCACTAGGGCCAAGGCTTAGAAGAGAGAGGTTTATATCCGTATGCCAAATTAGCACATTTCGATATGTCATGTACAGGCAATAAAAGTCACTGTTTTTACTATGTCATTTATGCTTTAACCTTGGAAATATTTAGGCCTCCATGACAAATGAGATGCGGGGAAGAATCTCAAACAGATTCATGTTTTGTTTACAGAATGCGTTTGTATGATCAAAAGACTATTAAGAGGATTTATATTAAGTTCTACGTAATCGTTGTACTTATGGTGTACGTAACCACGACAGCAGACGACCAAGAAACACGAATAAGATGAAAAAAAATCGAAAGAAAAAAAAAAGTTAAAGAAAGAAAAACGAAAAATGAGGAGAGAGAGAGAAAAAAAAAGAAGAAAGAGAGAAAGAAAGAAAGAAAAAAAAAATAAAAGATAAAAAAAATAAAAACAAAAAAAACCAAAACACCAACCCAAGCCAAATTATTTAATATTAATAAAAAAAAAGCGGGAAAGGGAAAGCTCGGGCCTTCATCCGTTCCGAGGACCCCCTAACGGTGCGTTGGATTTTTTGGTTTTAATCGTGCCGTGGGTTTTTCTTCTGCGCTCTGAAAATTTTTGTAAGCCATTTTTTTTTTGGGGGGCCGGGGGGGGGGTCTTTTTTGGTGTTTTCTGGTTGTTCTTTGTTTAGGATTTTTTTTTTTAAATTTTTCCTTGGGGTTGTAGGGGGGGGGTTTTTGGGGTTGTTTAAAGTGTTGTGCGGTTTTATTTTTAAAATTTGTTGTTTTTTAATTTATTTTTTATATTTTTTTTTTTTTTTTTTATTTTGTTTTTTTTGGTTTGTTTATTGTTTTTTATTATTATTATTATTTTTTATTTTTTATCTTTTTATTATTGTTTTGATATATCAAGATTGTATTATGTTTTGGTTACCTTATTAAAATTAAGTATATAAATTGTTATTATTTTTATTTTTATTATATTGTTATTTTTTTAAATTTATTTTATTATTATTATTTATTATTTTTTTTATTATTATTTTATTATTATTATTATTTTATCATTTTATTCATTTTATTATCTATCTTTTTATTTTTTTATTATTTTTTTTAAATTTTAAAATATATCATATCCACGTTTATGTTATTTTTATATCTCATTGTTATTTTTTAAAATTATTTTATTATTACTTATTATTTTTAATTATTACTTTATTATTATATCATTATTATTTATTATTATTATATTATCATTATTATTTTTATTTTTATTATTATTATTATTATTATTATTATTATTATTATCATTATTATCATTATTATTATTATTATTGTTATCTTATATTTTTAAATTTTCATCATCATCATCATCATCATCATCATCATTATCATCATTATTATCATTATTATTAATATTATCATTATAATTATTTTTATCATTACTACTACTACTATTTGTCATCATTACTATTATCATCACTATTATCATTATTATTATCAATATTTTTATTATCATTATTACCATTATTATCATTATTACTGTCAACATTGTTATCACAACAGCTATCACTATCATTAATATTTACCAATATTCTAATATCATTAGTATTAACAACACCAATATTCATATCATTATAACCATCACCATGAATATAGTTTCTACATTTTTTTTCAACTGAAGAGTATCAAGCTTATTCATATTAATAAATTATTAAATTATGAATTATGAATTAAATAAATTAGATTAAATAAATTATCAATTTTATATTAATATATAGAAATCAAGGTAATTTTATGTCGAGAAGAAAGGAAAAGTTAGCGTCAATGACTGTGCATGTTTGGCATTACTCGTTGGGAAATCGGAAAAAATTCCCTAGTCTCGGAAAAATTCCCTAGTCGTCTCGGAAAAATTCCCTAGTCGTCTCGGAAAAATTCCCTAGACACTGAAGTCGAGAAATTAATTTTTCATCTGTTTTTTCTTTTCCAGGATTTTTGGAAAATATTAATATGAATTATTAGAAGATGGAGAGGGAGTGAGAAACGGATGATATGAATCGATCTTAGGTAGAAAATATAAAGGTGCTTTCATCAAAGAGAGAAAGAAAAGGGTGAAGCTGAAAAATAACCTGAAAAATAAACCTCCCCCCAAATCTATCAAGACTTTCCCAAATCAGCCCCAATTTCCCCCAAATCTCTCCAATCCCCCCCCCCATCTCCCTAAATCTTCCCCAGCCCCCCACAAAACCCCCCAAATTTCCCCCAACACCCCCCCAAATCTCCCCCAACACCCCCAACAAATCTCCCCCAATCCCCAACAAACTCCCCCCCCCAAACACCCCCTCAAATCCCCCCCCAACCCTTCCCCCACCCCCAGACACCCTCCCACCCCCTCCCATCCCCCCAAAAAAAAGAAAACTTCCCCTGAAATCTCCCTGTGTTTCGCTCCGACGCCGCCGCCATGACCAGCCTCGTCCACCTCGGGAGAATGTTTTACTTAGTGAGTCCCAACGGTACGACTTTCCACGACCCCAAGGACGTGCCCAAATATGTGAATGAGGTATGATTTGCATTTCACTGTTGTTGAGTGTTTTTATGTAATGAGGAGAGGTATTGTTTGCATTTCACTGTTGTTGAGTGTTTGTATGTAAATGAGGTGAGGTATGATTTGCATTTCACTGTTGTTGAGTGTTTGTATGTAATGGGGAGGTATTTTGCTTTCACTGTTGTTGAGTGTTTGTATGTAAATGAGGTGAGGTATGATTTGCATTTCACTGTTGTTGAGTGAATATATGTTTGTATGTAAATGAGGTGAGGTATTGTTTGTGTTTTAATATTATGGTGAATGTAAAGGGTTGTTTGAATATATATGTGTGAATGAAATATACATTTTTATGATGATGTTGGTAATGATGTAGAGTGATGGTGATGAGGAGAGTGATGATGGTGATGGGGATAGTGATACTGATGGTGATGGGGATAGTGATACTGATGGTGATGATGTTGAGTGATGGTGATGGGGATAGTGATGATGGTGATGGGGATGGGATCTGTGGTGATGGGGGTAGAGTGATGGTGATGGGGATAGTGATGATGGTGATGGGGATAGTGATACTGATGGTGATGAGGTAGAGTGATGGTGATGGGGATAGTGATGATGGTGATGGGGATAGTGATGATGATGATGATGGTGATGATGGCGGTTTTGATAGTGACGATGATGGTGTTGGTAATGATAGTGATGACGATGATGATGGTGTTCTTGATGGGTTTTTGGGGGTAGTGGGGGTTTGGTGAGGATGATAGAATAATGATAATCATAGATAATAATACAGAATAAGACAATTGTTATTATTGAAATTTTACAATATTATTTTTAACGTCACATCAGTATTCCTTTCCCTTATTATTTTTTGTTTTATCATTGATGTTTTATCATTGTCATATTACATTAGTTTATACCTTTTCATTATTATACCATTATCATAAACATTTTTGGGTAATTTGTTATTATTTTTATCATTATTTTTATTAAATTTATTATTATTTTTATTATTATTATTATTATTTTATTATTATTATTATTGTTTTTTGTTTATCATTATCATTTCATATTATTAATACTATTATTATTATTGTAGTTAATTTTATTTTCCCCTTTATTATTATTCTATCATCATTGTTGTTTTTGTTTTATGTTATTGTTATTTCATTATTTTTTATAACATCAGTATCAGTATCTTTATTTTTTCATTTCATCATTTTTATTTAAATTATTATTTTTTTTTTTTTATAATCATCTTATATCTTTAGTATTAATATTACAATATTACTTTTATAATCATATCATCACTATCAGGTAACGGGAAAAAATTTTCAAAATTTGGGACAAAAAAAAAAAAAAAAAAGCCTTTGATTATCCAAAAAATTATCCAATTTTCATCTAAGTTATGCCCAAATCTGTCACGAATGACCTTTCTCGGCTTTCTCAAGACTCCTTGACCTTGACTCTGACTTGACCTCCCCTTTGATGCTTGTTTGGTGAAACCGTTTTTTTTTTTTTTTTTTTTTTTTTGTAGGTTTTTGGTGTGGTTGTGTTTTTTGTGGTGGTTTTTTTGGGTGTGGGTGTGGGGTATTTTGTGTTTGTTGTTGGTTGTTGTGGGTTTTGGTGTGTTGTGTTGTTTGTGTTTGGTGGGGGTGTGGTGTGTGTGTTTGTGTTTGGTGTGGTGTGTGTGTGTATTTTTGGGGTTTGGGTGTGGTGTGTGTGTGGGTGTGGGGGTTGTGTTTGGGTTTTTGGTTGTTGTGTGGTGGTTGTATTTTTGTTTTTGGGTGTGTGTGTGTGTGTTTGGGGTTGTCTGTGTGTGTGGCACTATTTGTACGTAATTTTACAGCTTTTCCTTTAAATCGCCGCCAAAAAGCCCCCTCCCCAGACTATCCTACTTCATCCAATAATTAACCGAATACTCCCCTTCTCCTTTTTCCTCCCCCCCCCCTTCCCCCTTTTGGGGTTTCCCCCTCTTCCTCCCCTTTTTTCCTCCTCCTCCTCCTCCCCCTTTCTCCTCCTTTCCTCCTTCTCCTCCTCCTCCCCCTCCCCTCCTCCCCTCCTCCTCCTTCTTTCCTCCTTTTCCCCCTCCTCCCCCCCTCCTCCCTTCTCCTCCTCCTCCTCCTCTCCTCCTCCTCCCCCAAACCCCCTTTCTCCCCTCCCCACCTCCTTCCCCTCCTCCTCCTCCCACCCTCCCATTCTTTCTCCCCTTTCCAATCCCCCTTCTCCCCCTTTTCCTCTTCCTCCCCTCCCCTCCCCCCTCCTTTTCCCCCCCCATCCTCCTCCCAACCCCCCCCTCCTCCCCCCCCTCCCCACCTCCCCCAAACCCTCCTCCCCCCCATTTCCCCCCCTTTTTCCTCCCCCCCTCCCCCCCCTCCTCCCCCCATTTTCCCTTTCCCTCCTCCCCCAGGCGGCGTCGACCTTTTCGTGATCTTCCCCTGCTGGAGTGGCGGGGGCGGCTGGGCGGGGAACCCGGCGAGGTGAACGCGCCAAGTCCCTCGGGCTCGGGATCATGCACGGGGCCCACGCTGTGAGTGCGAGGGTGTGGGGGGGGGGGGTGGTGGGGGGTTGGGGGGGTTTTGGGGGGGGGTTGGGGTGGGGGGGGGGGTAAGGAGGTGGGGGGGTTTGGGGGGGGTTGGGGGGGGGGATAAGGGGGTGGGGTGATTTTGGTAAGGAGGGGGTGGGAGGGGGGTTGGTGGGGGGGGGGGGGTTGGGGGGGGTAAGGGGGGGGTTGGGGGGTGAGTTGGGGTGGGTTGGGATGGATGGGTAAGGAGGTTGGTTGGTGGGTTGGGGGTTTGGGGTGGGGGGGAAAGCAGTTGGGGGGTGGGTGTGGGGGAGGGTGGGTAGGGAGTTGAGGGGTGGGAGGTAGGGGGGGGGGAAAGGAAGGGGTCGGGGGGGTTGAGAGGGAGAAGGGGGGGGTTTTTTTGGGGGGGTTTTGGTTTGTAAGGAGGGGGGGCTGGGGGGTTGTGGGTGGGTAGGTGGATAGATAGAGAAGATGGGACAGATAGATAAAAAAAGTGGGTGGATAGGTAGATAGATAGAGAAGTAGAAATATAAAGTAATAGATATATAGATGGATATATAGATAGATAGATGATAAAAGTAGGTGAGCGGGTAGGTATATAGAGAAATGAAAACAGATAGATAGTAATTGGGTAAAAGGATTTTCCCCACCCTTTGCAGTACTTTTTTTAAGGGAAAACACGTAAGTCTTTACTTACAGCACTCCTCGAAAACCGAGATTTTAATACGATAATCAATCTTAAAATATTCTTGATCATTAAATGCAAATCAACAACTTCAGATAGAATGTTTTTTTTCTTTTTTGGCCTGTTGGTTTCTCTCTGTGCGGGGAAAATTTTATGCAAGGATAAAGAATGTGTGGGTGTGTGTTGTGTGGGGGGTGTGTGTGTGTGTGTGGTGTTGGGGGTGTGTGGGGGTTGTGGTGTGTGTGTGTGTGTGTGTGTGTTTGTGTGTGTGGGTGTTTGTGGGGTTGGTGGGTTTTGTGTGGGTTTTTTGTGTGTGGTGTTGTGTGTGTGTGTGTGTGTGTGTGTGGTGTGTGTGGTGTGTGGTGTTGTGGGTGTGGGTAACCAAAATAGATGAGATATATATATTTAAATATATATATAATTATAATATATAACAAAATATAAAATTTTAAAATATATATATATATATTTTATATAGATAAATTTAAAAAAAAAGCCACACACACACACACACCCCACACACCCACCACACACCCCACCCACACACCCCACCAAAACATATACACATGCACACACACCACCAACACACACACACACAACACACACACAACCCACACCACACCATTACACATGCACACACACACACACACACACACCACACACAACACCACGCACAACCCGCACGCACGCACGCACGCACGCACGCACGACCGCACACACACACCACGCACGCAACACACACACAATACACACACAAACATACAGAAATATATATATAATTTAAAAATTATATAAAATAATAATAACAATATGTAAAAAAATGTAGAAAATGGTAACATAAGAAAATTTCATTATCTATTATCATCTATTTTTCCCTCTATTACTATCTATCAAAAAAAAAAAAAAAAAAAAAAAGGTACCACCCCGCACTCCCCTGGAAAGGAAAATGGGGACCCTACCCCTACTTACTCAAAGCATACAACGTGAAAAATACAATTAAGATCATGCTGTGACCACGGCGGCTCAGACATGAAAACCCACCGTTAAAAAAGAGATCTATTATTATCTATCTATCTTCTATCTGTTACCTATTATTATTATTATCTATTCTTATTATCTTCTCTCTTCTCCTCTCCTCCTCTCTCTCTTTTTCTCTCTCTCTCTCTAATAATATATATTATATATATATATATATATAAAATATAATAATTATATAATAGCAGAAGATAGATAGATTTAAAAAGATTGACAAAGAAATAAAAATTTTATAGGGGCAGATAAATACAATTTTAGATAGACAGATAATGAGAGATAAGTGCATAATACAAATACATTCTAAAAAAAGATAGCATAGAGATACAGATTTTTTTTTTTTTTTAACATCTGTTTGAAACTTTATCCCTCAAAACTGTCCCTCTATTTATAATCCGTCGTCCAATCCCTTAATCCACCATGATCCTTTCTAATTTGTTTCCCCCCCAACCATCCATCCACCCATCCACCCATCCACCCATCCACCCATCCCCCCATCCACCCCCCCCCACCATCCATCCCTCCAAACCCCCATCCATCCCCCCATCCATCCCCCCATCCACCTCCATCCATCTCCATCCAAAACCCTCCCTCCCCCCACACCCATCCCCCCATCCACACCCCTCCTCATCCCCCCATCCCCCACCCCTCCATCCATCCCTCCCTCCACCCATCCATCCCTCCCCCCCACCATCCACCATCCCCCCCATCCATCCATCCATCCACCCCTCCCATCCCCACCCCCCACCATCCATCCATCCCCAAACCACCACCTCCACCCCTCCACCATCCATCCACCCCTCCACCCCCATCCTCCCCCAACCCCTCCATCCACCATCCATCCCCCATCCCCATCCCCACCCCCATCCATCCACCACCTCCACCATCCCTCCACCCATCCATCCATCCATCCATCCATCCACCCTCCCCATCCACCCATCCACCATCCATCCACCATCCTCCACCATCCATCCACCCCCCCCATCCATCCATCCCTCCCCCAAACCTCCATCCACCCATCCACCATCATCCCCCATCCATCCATCCATCCACCCCTCCCTCCCCTCCCTCCACCCACCATCCATATCATCCTTTTACCATCCACCCATCCCTCCTCCATCCCCACCACCCCCCAACCCATCCCATCCTCCACCATCCACCCTCCATTCATCTATTTTTATCATCCATCCACCCCTTTTTCATTCATTCACCCTCCATCCATCATCTAAACATCCATCCCCATTCATTCTTCTCCACCTCCATCCCCCCATCCATCCCTCCCCCATCCATTATCTATCATCTTCCCTCCACCCTTCATTCATTCATTTTATCCACCATCCCTTCATCATCCATCCCCCATTCCATTCATTATCCCCCTCCATCACCCCCCCTCCCTCCCATTTCCCTCCCCTCCACATAACATCCCTTGTTCCATCCACCCTCCCCTAATTATCCCCCCATCCCCTTTTTTTCCATCACCCATCCACTTTGTTTCATCCACCTACATTTGTTTTCCCCCCATCCCTTCCATCCACTTGTTCCCCTCCACCATCCCTTCATCATCCCCCTTTTTTCCATCCACCCCTCCTTTCATCCCCTTGTCCCCTCCACCCATCCCTTCTATCCCCTTTGTCCCATTCACCCATCCACTCATTCACCCCACCTTGTCCCCTCCCCCATCCCCCCATCATCCACCTGTCCCATTTACCATCCACTATCATCCACCTTGTCCATTCACCATCCACTTCCCATCCCCCTTGCCCTCCACCATCCACTTTTTCCCATCCACCCTCCCTTTAATTCCCCCTTTTCCCCCTCCACCTATCACCTTGTCCCCTCCCCCCATCCCCTTATCATCCACCCCCCCCACCCTCCCCTTCAAACCCCCTTTTTCCCCTTTACCTCCCTTTACATCCACCTTTCCCCCCCACCATCCCCTCATATCCACCCTTTCCCATTTCCCCCCCCATATCCACCTTTCCATCCACCTATCCACCCGTCCCCCCCCCTCCAAACCTCTCCCTCCACCTGGGGGTTTACCCTCCCTTCATTCCCATTGTTCCCCTTCATTGGGCCCCCCCCCTTTCATTATTTCCCCCTATTACCTCCATTGCCCAAACCCCCCAACCATCAAAATTTCCTAAATTTTTTAAGTAAATTTTTTTAACCCCATCCCTATCTCCACCCCGTTCGTTGTCCGCGGTTTGGTCCCAGGTGGTTTTTGTTGTTGTTGTTGGGTTTGGGTTGTTGTTGTTTGTGGTTTTTTGGGGGGATTTTCCATACACCCCCCAACACAACACAAAAAAACCACCCCCAACCACCATTCTTTTTTTCCTTTTGGTTTGTTTTTTTTTTTTTTTTGTTTTTTTTTTTTTAACTTTCAAACACACAACAAACACCACACCCACACACCCCCCCCCCAAACCCCAAATCTTAATGAATTTTAATAATTAAAATTTTAAATTTTAACTTTTCTATTCTCTACAACCTACCGCCCTCGGGCCTATTTTCCCGCATCACCCCTCCCCCCAGGATAACCTGTGTGGGGCCCCCAAAGGGGTTTTAATACCCCTCCCACGGCCTGCCCTGGTTAGCCCTCATTTTGGGTTTACCCGGCCCCTTTTTTCCCCCCTTTTTTGTATTAGTAAATACCCCCCCGGTTTTGGGTTCATAAAAAGGGGGTTTAAAAATGGGGCCCCTTTTGGGGGGGTTTAATACCCCGTAAAAAAGGGCCAGGTTAAGACTTGTGTGGTTTGAATTGCCACTTTTTTCTTTTCTTTTTGTTATTTATTTTAAAAAAAATTTTTTTTTTTTTGCTTTTTGGGTCAAAAGATGAGGTTTTTTCCTTTTTTTGAGGTAAAGGGAAATTTCCCAAAAACGAAAAAATGCCGGAAAGTGGCGTTTTTTGGAAAATTCCACCCTTTTCCCGAAGGGCGGAATTTCTGGAATTTTTTGAATTTTGCCAAAGGGAAAAAAGAAAAGGTAATAAAATGAAGTATTTCTTGCAAAAAAAGTCTTTTAACCGGGGCCCCCCAAAAACGAAATGAGTTGTTTTTTTTTCCCTTTTCCCCAGACTAAAAAGCCCCCCCAACCCCCTCCTCCAGGAGGAAAAAAAGGGTGCCTAAAGAAACCGGCCAAAATCCTTCATTTGGGACCCAAAATTTGGTACTTAAAAAAGGGGGAAGGGGGAAAATCGCCCCTCGTTGAACACACGTTTTTTTGGGGGGTAGGGAAGGGGCGGGACGGTTTTAGAGCAAAAGGTGAAAATGGGAAAATTATCTGACTGGTTCTCAAAATGAATTTGTCTTTATCGGCTAAGATTACGACGAGTTTTTCATTCGAGTCACCGGCCCCCGGGGTTTTTTTTTGGCAAGGAAATTATGATTGTAAAGATGGGTTTAAACCGCCCAAGTAGTCCGGTCCCAAACCCCTTAAATGAAGGGGGGGGTTAAAGGAAACGGGTAAAAAATTTGAGAACTTTTATCAAAGGGCGAACCCCCAAAAAGTTTGGGGTAAAACTAAAAAAAAAGAAAAAAAAACGTATATTTCTTGGGCAGATTATGCAAGTTATCCGGGGTTAAGGGAGCCAACTTGGAACTTCTTTCCCATTTGCCATTGGTTTTCTGAAACGTTTAGAAAACCAAGGGGGAATTATTTCAAAAGTGTTATTTTTTTCTGGATTTTCGAAACGTTAAGAACAAACAGACAAAAAGAATTTAAACGTTTTTGTTTTGTGTTTTTGTTTAGCGTTTTAAAAAAAGGATGTCTTTTCTTTAATTTTTGAACTTTTTGTTACGAAACGTTTTTATCTAAATTTTTGTTTTTGGAAAGTTTTGTTTTTTGGGGTTTGTTTTGGTTTATGTTTCGGAAAAGTTTTTAATTTTCTGAACGGAGGAAGAAACGTTTAAAATTTTGTTGTTAGATTACTGAAAATTAGAAAGGAATTTTTGGCTTTAGCTCTTTTGTTTTTCTTTTTTTGGGGGGGGGGGGGGGGGGAAAGGTGATCTGGGAATTTTTGAAAACCAAACGGGTTAAAATTTTTGGGGTCTTTCACTATTTTGGCCCCGGGGCACCGGAATCCGGTTGAAAAAAAAAAAGAAACAAAAAAAAAAGTTTCAAGGCTCCTATGTTTTAAGTTGCATTGTTTTGGGAAAAAAAACTGTTTTCCCAAAAAAGGCCTAGTTTTTCGAAGGGGGGTTTTAAAGCAAAGTTTTTTGTAATTTTTGGTGGGTGTGTTTGGGGGTTTTGTGTTGTGTGTTTGTGTTTGTCCCCCCCCCTTTAAGGTGGTGTGGGTGGGAAAGAAGGAGATAGAAGATTTGAAAAAAGATAGGGTTAGGGGGTTTTTGGGGGGGGGGGGGGGAGAGGGGGGAAGGGGGGGGAGAAAACCCCCCCAGGGAAGGGAAAGCCCGGGGAAGAAGGAGAGGAAGGGGGGGAAAAAAAAAGAAAAGGGGAGGAGGAAAAGAGGGAGAGAATGAAAAAAAGTAATTTAAGAAAGGGGGGGGGAGAGAGGGGAGAAAAGGGGGGGGGGAGAGAGAGGATCTGAGTTTAGATTTATTGAAACGTTTTGATTTAGACGTTTTGATTTCGAACGTTTATGATTATCTGAAACGTTTATGATTATCGTTGTCTATGATTATCTGAAACATTTATGATTATTAGTCTGTGATTATTTTCAAGTCTGTTATTATGCTAAACGTTTAAGAAATATTTTCATTTCATTTTGCACCATAAGGAATGATCTGAAGCGAAATTTTGAGAAAACCAAACGGGAACTTAAATTTCAAGGAGGTCGTTGCGGGACCTGATTCTGGCACCCGTAGGCACCGAGGCACTCCGGTTAAGAAACAAAAACAAGAAACAAAAAAAAAAAGAAAATTTCTAAGGCTAGCCTATGTTTTAAGTTGCATATGTTTAGCGGTAAAAAAGAGCAATGTCTTCCTCCACACTAGGACCATAGTTAAGCGAAGGACGTTCTACTGCTAAAGGTGTGTGTGTGTGTGAAGTGTGTGTGTGTGTGTGTGTGTGTGTGTGTGTGTGTGTGTGTGTGTGTGTGTGTGTGTGTGCGCCCGCGCCTTGACAGTGTGGCTGAATGGACCGCACTGGGATAACGTCTCTCACTCGCTCTCGTCCCCAGCTCTTCTACCTCGAGAAGATCTACGAGAAGGCGCGGAGCATGAGCCGCTGGAGCGACTCCCTGAGGGCGGTGTTCTACGGGCCCGGCTGGGTCCCCGGGGCGCCTCGCCTGGGGGACCCCGACGGCTTCCCGGACGTCAGGGCCCCCCGGGGGAAGTACGACCCCCAGATGCCCGCCTGGTTCATGGCGTACACGGCTCTGCACTTCACTCTGGCCTTCGGGGCTCAGCAGATACT
>NC_051403.1:47788425-47793425 GCF_015228065.2 Penaeus monodon
GTGAGATAGTCTCCATTGTGATGTTATTGTTGTAACTACTGCTCGTTACGGCTATTTTTATGGTGGTGATTAATAGTATTTTTATCAATAATATTATTGTTGTTATTATTATTATATCATCATCAGCTTCATCATCATTGATCTAATTATTACTACCTTCAGCAGTAGTAACAGTAGTTGTATCATTATCATTATTGTTTTCATTGTTATTATATTTTTTATTTCAATCAATAATGATATTGTTATTATTATTGCTATTACAATCATTATTATTATATTATTGTTATCATTGTCATTATAATTATCTGTTATTATCATTATTTTATTCTTAACATTAGCATTATTGTAGTTATTATTTTATCATCATTATCACCATTATTATTATTACATATAGTTGTTGTTGCTGTTTATCAACATTATCATTATATTAAATCATTTCGATAATAATAATGATAATGATAATAATAACAATGGTAATCTTATCATCATTATTCTCATTCTTCTTATTGTTATTATTATCACTGTCATCCTGATCATCGTTTACGCGAGTGAGTGTGTGTGTGTGTGTGTGTGTGTTGTGTGTTGTGTGTGTGTGTGTGTGTGTGTGTGTGTGTGTGTGTGTGTGTGTCCAGCACCATTCCTGACTCAGTAACATTTTAAAATTAACAGTGGTTTCTTTTACTGTTTTAAGAAAAAGAGGAAAATGCTTTTATAACGTTTTGAATTCTCCAGGTACCGATATCCTTCGGAGAGTGAAAAAAAAAAAAAAAAAAAATCCTCATAAGTATTGTTCTTTATTTCGCAAGCAATAATTTTATATGGAATATAAGCTTATGGTGATAACAATGGTTGTCATCATAATCACATCATAATAACGGATATTATAATAATCATTGTTATTCTTCGTATAATAATTATTTTCATTATTATTATTATTATTATTATTATTATTATTATTATTATTATTATTATTATTATTATTTTATTATTATTATTATTATTATTATTATTATTATTATTATTATTATTATCATTATTACCATTATTATTATCATTATTATTATCATCATCATCATCATCATCATCATCATCATCATCATCATCATCATCATCATCATCATCATCATCATCATCATCATCATCATCATCATTATTATTATTATTATTATCATTATTATTATTGTTATTATTATTATCATTATCATTATTATCAACATTATAATTATTATGATGATTATAATTAAAAAACATATTATCATTATTATTATTATCATCATCATTATTATTGTGATCAACAATATTATATTATTATTATTATTATTATTATTATTATTATTATTATTATTATTATTATTATTATTATTACTATCATTATTATCATTATCATCATCACCATCATTATTATTGTGATCAACAATATTATTATTATTATCATTATTACTATTATTATTATTATTACTATTATTATTATTATTGTTATTTTCATTATTATTATTACTATTACTATTATTTGTCATAGTAGTAGGTGTAGTAGTAATTATTGTTGTATTAGTACCATTAATTTTACCATCACATCAACTACAACAACGGTAATAACAAATACAACAAGCATAACTACATTAAAAAAAAAAAAAAAAAAAAAAAAAAAAAAAAATATATATATATATATATATATATATATATATATATATATATATATATATATATATATATATTTCGTTTCAGACTTTACCCGTCATCCTAGCACTGGTTGTGGTAGAAATTGCGTTCAAGGTGTGCACAGGCAAGCAAATACGATCGAACGAAGTCCTCACATCGCTAGCTATCGGTTTACTACACGAAACGACTGTGTAAGTATGAATATAGGTGTTCTAAGCCTTGATAATGGTAGTTATTGGGTGTAGGGATAGGGATAGGGGAGGGGGAGGGTGGAAGGAGAGGGGAAGGGATAGGGGAGGGGGCAGTGTGGAAGGAGGGAGAGGGGGGAGGGAGGATACAGAGAGAGAGAGAGAGAGAGAGAGGAAGAGAGGGGTGGGGGAGGGGGAGGAGGAGCGAGAGGAGTGGGGGGGGGCGAACGAGGGAGGAAAAGAGAGAAAAGGGAGGTGGAGAGGGATGAAGGGATAGAGACACAGGGGGAGTAAACAGAGTAGGGAGAAAAAAAGAGGATGAGGATCATGAGAGTGTTAAGGCAAGAAATGAAAACCACACACGACTCACAGATTTATCTCCGAGGGCGCCATCCTGTTGGGCTACGAGTGGCTGTACCAGTACCGCGTCCTGGACCTCCCTTGGGACTCGCTGTACACGTGGTGGGCCGCCTTCTTCTTCGTCGACTTCTGCTACTACTGGGTCCATCGGGCGAACCACGGTGAGGAAGGGGCCTTATGCTCTGCTGTTGACGGACGTGTCTCTGTGTAGGTCCTCTGTTACCTTTTTTTTAACGTTTTTCTTTGTGTTTCTTGGTGTCTGTTCTTTTATTTGCTTTTTTTATTTTGCAAAGTATGGTGAGTTGGCTTTCTGTTTTGCCTTGGGAGTAGAGAGTGGGCTCAGGTCTTGCTGTACCATGGGGTATGGCTCGACTAGAACCTCCACTTTAAGAAGGGAGGAACAGTACCTGGTCGAACAAACTAAGGCGAGGTTCTCTATCATGAATGTGTCAGTTCGTTTGAGACGCAAAAGAACTGACACGGAGTACTGAGATCGAAGTTACTTTCTGAGGAAAAGTTCCATCTTGTATGTATTGCCTAATAGGTAACCTGAATCCAGTAGGGTGAGTGAGTGTGTATGTGGCTAGAGTTATTGCCTCTTATTGAATCCCAACTAAGTGTGTGTATGCGGTTTTTTTTATATGTACACATGACCGCAGATTCAGAAGACAATAAATACAATAAGTAATAATTTCCAGAGGTCAACCTCCTCTGGGCGGCCCACCAAGTTCACCATTCCTCCGAGGACTACATCCTCCCCACTGCAGTCCGCGTGTCTGTCTTCCAGCGCATGACCTACTTCGGGTTCTACCACCCCCTCGCCCTCCTGGGGATCCCCATCTCCTCCGTCATGGTCCACCTTGCCTTCAACTTCCTCTTCCAGTTCTGGGTTCATAACGAGGACATTGGCAAGCTCGGGCCTCTGGAGTGGGTCTTCAACACGCCGTCGCATCATCGCGTGCATCACGGTGCGTTTGGGGGGCCTGGGATGTTGACAGTGTTGTTCTTGATTCTCGTTCTGTTTTGTCTATTATACACTTTTTCTCTCTATGGGACGTTATTCGATTGGGGTGATGAAAATTATACGCAGGTATAGATTATATCATCTTTGATACTGAATCGTTGATGTAGTAGACTGTTTGTGATAATCAGTATTATCACACCGTCATTCCATCTCGTTCATTATCGCGGGGTGTCTTGATGGAATGCGATTTCTGATATAAAAATATTTAATTTCACTTTGGTATTCCTGTGCTTGCTGGGGGATATTTAGCATGTATGAATGAGAGAGCAATGTTTGTTTTCTATTCTTAGGACTGTATATGAAACTGTAATTGGCTAGGGAGTCTAATGACCTTTGTGTAAATGTCTTGTTACTTAATATTGGGGTTAGTTAAATGTGAAAAGCTCACTAAATATTCTTACCCTCATTTTTTCCCTACAGGATCCAACAAGTGGTGTCTTGACAAAAACTACGGCAGTATCTTTATCATCTGGGACAGGATCTTCGGCACTTTCCAGGAGGAGCGAGAGGGCGAGGAGATCGTCTACGGCCTCGTGGACCAACCGCAGTCCATGAACGGCGTCTGGCATGAGGTGAGGCCTTCCTCGCACATGCGTCTGTTGTGAAAAAAGGAAAGAAAGAATAAAAGAGAATGGTGATGATGTTTACAAGCTCTTTTGAGGTCCTCATCGTTGTATCTTTTACCTCCTCTACTTCTTTTTAATGTTTTTCTCTTCTCTTTCTCTTCCTCATCCCCGCAGATCTTTTACTTCGAGAAGATCTACGAGAAGGCGCGGAGCATGAGCAGCTGGAGCGACTCCCTGAAGGCGGTGTTCTACGGGCCCGGCTGGGTCCCCGGGGCGCCTCGCCTGGGGGACCCCGACGGCTTCCCGGACGTCAGGGCCCCCCGGGGGAAGTACGACCCCCAGATGCCCGCCTGGTTCTTGTGGTATACTTTGGTTCACTTGACGATCGGCATCTTCTTTCAGCAAATAATGTTAATTCACCTACAGGTCAGTTTCACTTGGTACTTAAGTCAGTTGTTACATATATATATATATATATATATATATATATATATATATATATATATATATGTATATATATATATATATATACATATACACAAACACACACATATATATACACTTTTTTTCTTTTTAATTGAACAATAGCTCTTTGTATCATGGCTCTTAAGAGTCCACATTATCCTCGCATTCACAGGCATCCTCATGGCTCACGGTCGCCCTCTTCATCGCCTTCAACTTCCTGACGGTGGGCGTCCTGGGCTCCATGTTCGACGGGTGGCGTTGGGCGCCGCTGCTGGAGGCCGCCCGCTGCGCCGCCTTCCTGCTCTACGCCCGCGCGACGCCCATCTCCGGCGCCCCGATGGTGGACGCCGCCCTCGTCCTCTGCTTCGCCATGAGCGCCGTCTTCTGGACGTCGCAGAGCCTCCTGGTCATTGGCTCGCCCGCGAAAGCCGTTAAATTTGAATGAGCCAATGAGCACCTCTCCCTCTGCCTCGCCGCGAGCGCCATCTTGTGGTTATTGCTTCGCTTGCAGTAGGGTTCCTGTTATATGTTTGTCTAATTTTTGATCTGACCATCTAAATATTTATTTTTTTTTGCCCTGAGCGCCGTAAGATAGACATTATTAACCAAGCTATTTTTCGTAACAGAATGGAATGGAATGGAGTTACGAAATGTAAATATATAAACATTTGATTATGCAAAGTGATTTTATATGAATAAGCCTTTGATTATCCAAAATATAATGATGAATTAAATGCT
>NC_051403.1:47800925-47815925 GCF_015228065.2 Penaeus monodon
TCTCCCTCCTGAGCCTCCCCCCTCCACCTCCCCTCTCCCCCTCCCTACCTTTCCCTCTCCCTCCCTCCACCGTCCCCCTCCTTCTCTCCCTCCCTCCCTCCACCGTCCCCCTCCCTCCTCTACCTATCCCCCTCTCTCCCTACCTACCTCCCCCCCTCCCTCCTCTCCCCCTCCCTCTCATACATCTTTTTCCCCATTTACGAAAGCGAAGTAAAGCCAGCGAGGCAATATTATACAGATTCAGTCCACGATTAACAGCCATTAGAGCAGGTTCCTCGAAATAAAGTTGGTTCTCCTGCTTGTGAAAAAAAAAAGCGTGTCTCAGAAAACTTGAATCATTCTCGTGTGAAGATGGATAATCTTGCTGAATATGCGAAGGAGATTTTTTAAAAGGATTAGATAAGACAGGATATATATGTCTTTAGTTTCTAGCAACTGTCTAAACATGTGTGCTCCGATTGCCATTAAGGTCGACCTTATGCCCCTTGGATTACGGACGAAATTCGTTTGGAAGTGAATCTAAGAAATAATCATAGAATTTGAAGGTCGTGTGAACGTTCTTTTGAGGAAACGTTGTTCATATTACTATTACTCAGTTAAACTTTATTTACAACGGTGGACCTTTTAAAGTTAATTACATTATTTGTGAAAGGTGACATCGTGAGATACTGAATTATGTCTACTACTATCAATAAGTACTTATTAGTTACGGATTTCTTTTCGAATCAAATGCACAATTGTCTTTTATTTGTAAAAAGTTGAAAATACGAAAAAAAAAATCTGAAATATCAGTTTCTTATAAAGAGATATGAGGCTAAATAGATTATGGAAATCTTCAAAAATTTTATTACTCTGCTGAACTTAATTCGCAAAAATAATTTTAATCAATGAAAATTTAATTCCTTATTTGATTAATAATTTGGATGATATTGTTATTTCAATATTATGTGCATTCCATTATTTTTTGACAATTTAGTTTTCCTTTTAGAATTTTTAAAGTTAATTATATTATCTATGAAATACTGAATTATATAAACTATGTATCAATAAGTATGTATTTTTTAAAAATAGTTTCAGAATGAAATGCGCAATATATTATATTTTGTTTGTAAATAGTTATTTAGTTATTAAAAGTTTAGGGAGAAAATGTTGTATTCTGTACATAATTATATAGAGAAAGAAAGGGTTACATGTATAGCTTGGAAAAAAATAGAAAATAAAATAACAGTATATTTCCAGTCATAATTTATTATATATATTTAATTAGAATTTTTCATTTATTTCTACGTTTTTTCTTATTTTCTTTCTCGTTTCTTTCTTTTCATCTTTTCTTTATTTACTTAATTTTTATTCTCCCTCCGTCTCCCTCTTCCTCCCTCCCTCTCCCTCTTCCTCCCTCCCTCTCCCTCTTCCTCCCTCCCTCTCCCTCTTCCTCCCTCTCCCTTTTCCTCCCTCCCTCTCCCTCTCCTCCTCCTCTCCCTTCCTCCCTCCTCTCCTCTTCCTCCCTCTCTCCTTCCCTCCTCTCCCTCTGTATCCCACAATCTCAACTTTCCTCGCCCTCTCCACTTCTCCTCCCATCTCCTATGTATAACAAATAACTTGAATATCACCCTAGTAATCATTTTAAGGAGTGAATCGCCAACACAATAAAAAAAAAACTTGAAGATGACCTTATATCAGGTGGAACTTGGAAGGAACTTAAAAAAGGGTCAGCTAAGGTCAGGAGAACTATGACTTAACCTCGAAAGTGTTTGGTGAAAAGTGAAAAGTGAAAAATCTGGACCGACGTTTTGGCAGGAACCAAGAAAAACGAGTAAAAAAAAAAAAAAAAAGGTATTAATCGTTTTTGGCTTCGTGGCCAAGGCGAGCGTGGGGGGGGGGGTAAGGGTAGGGGGGAGGGTAGGAGGGAGGGGGGGAGGGTGTGTGTGTGGCGGAACACGTGTGGGTGAAGATACGTGTGTGTGTGTGTGTGTGTGTGTGTGTGTGTGTGTGTGTGTGTGTGTGTGTGTGTGTGTGTGTTTAAACGAGGTCTATCATTCTCTATCTCATTCTCTCTGCGAGTCTGCTTCTCTTCCATTTCTCTCTCCATTTCTCTCTCTCTCTCTCTCTCTCTCTCTCTCTCTCTCTCTCTCTCTCTCTCTCTCTCTCTCTCTGCCTGTCTGCTTCTCTCTTTCTCTCTCTGCCTGTCTGCTTCTCTTACTCTGTCTCTCTCTCTCTCTCTCTCTCTCTCTCTCTCTCTCTCATTCTCTGAAGCTCCTTGTATAAATCCGTGTGCAGAGCATATGCTAATTTCCCTTTCATTCCACAAAACCAGTCCCATTGTATAGGAAAAAAAAGTCTAATTAAAGACACTTTGATGCCATTATCGCCCCCCAGGTAACAGAACTTAGTATTTTTCTCTTCGTCGTAAAAAAATAGTGTTACGTTTCCCCCCCAAAAAAAGCTGTTCTATCAACTGGTTTTACATTTCCTTAAGCTGATATTTTACGATCTACACCAGCTAGCGTGACACCAATCAAATAACTACAGCTATTTTCCACAGGTGGTATAGTGTAATGCAAAGTCGGTAACAATATCTTAACAGCTGGTTTAGGTGATTTTACGTCCCTCAAAGCTGGAAGCAATCTTCACAGCTGGTATAACGTTACCGAATCTCTTAAAACATCCCACATTTCCTATAATTAATACGAAATAAAAACTGGAATAACATCAGTCTTTATCCACAACATCCCTAATCCATCGCAACACACAAACACATCAAAAACACAAACATTACGCTTGCTAAACATCACATTACATGCACGCATACGAAATCCTAAACACGAACATCACATGAACTAAACATCAGATCACACTTACTCCATCACAACACACAAACTCAACACCAACATCACACTTACTAAACATCGCACCACACATAATCTCAACATCACCCCAGCTAAACATCACACGCAAACTCGACACCAACATCACACCAGCTAAACACCACACTACACTCAGGTTGCTTGCTTGAGATTTGCGAAGTTCTGGCTTCGCCCGGGCCTTTCACTTATGGCCCGGCCTGTGTCAGCTTTTTGTGGCTGTCTCATTTGTTGGTCTGACACTCGGTGCTTACCGTGGCGGTGGGATTGCCAGCAGGCGCTCCTACAGCCGTGGTGTAAGCATCTCGCATAATCTCTTTACCAGCACGACGGCTGTGTTCTGTGGGGTTTGTCTTAGGAATTGCGTGTGTACGCAATTCTCCAAGTAGTGTACCAGTGTGGCGTTCGGCTCGCCGCAATGCATGCAACACCTCTCTTCACGTTCTATTGTTTGTATAATCTGCCATGCACAGTGGTAACCTAGGCGCATTCTGTGCAGAATGACTTCGGTACCTCTGTTGTTTATTTCAGAGAGTGCCAGTGGTTCATAGCCTGTGGCATCTGAGTACCAGCTGGCCGAGGGGGAATATCTCGTTTCCTCTCTGTGAAGCTGCAGGAGGAAGGAGTTGGCCGCCACCGTACACTTCCTCCTAAGTAAATTTCGGCTCTGATGTATTATCATGGGATTAGGGGGCATACCCCGGCCGATTTCGGCTAATCTGTCAGCAAGCTCATTGCCTCTGATCCCTATATGGCTGGGAACCCAGTTTATGATAATTCTTCTACCCTGAGCAAGCATCCTTTGTGCTATTGTGCGGATGGTTGTCAGGAGGTAGATGTTGTCAGTGGGTGAGCGCTGCTGAAGACAGTCGACGGCTCCTTTGGAGTCGTGTGTATGACCACGTGTCCTTCCCTCACGGACGCGTGACTCAGTGCTCCCATGATAGCAACTGCCTCTGCCTGTAGCGAGGAGGCGTTGTCTGTTACCCTCATGGATATTGTGGCATCACAGGAGGCGTTGTCTGTTACCCTCATGGATATTGTGGCATCCCTTGCTGCGAAGCCGGCGCCTGCAGTGTGGGTCAAGGGATCGACCGATCCGTCCGTGTAATATGTTCGGCTCCCCGGAGGGGTGATGGTTGCAATGACCCTCTGGGTTTCTGCCTTTAGGCTAGGCGTACAATATTCACTCTTTTTGCTTGCCAGTCTCATGACCGAGAACTCTATCGAGGTTTGTGCCCACGGCGGAGCTTCGACAAAGTCAGGGTGTGGGGAGTCCATGCCCTTGGCCAGTAGCGGTTCTTTGAGCTGATGGCGTATTAGCACCCTGGCTGTGTGAGACAGCCAGGAGTTGTTTGCAAACAGCTCGTTATCTTGTTCTAGGCGTCTGACTATTTTGTGTCTTAGGCTTGTGTTCCTGGGAGCCTGGATGACCTTTGATAAGAATTGTGCTGCCGTTAGATCAATTTACACTCGGGTCTCAGGGATGTCATTTTACAAACTACATATCAGAAGAGCGTGGAGATGCCAGATGTCGAAATCAAATGAATTCAGTCTATAATGTGACCATTTCATGAAACACGCCAACCATATAACGAGGAAATTATGTTACAAAAACAAGAATTATTTTCCATAAAGATTCGCAAGGATCATTTAGAAGCAACTATTTTGAGACAAGCTTCTTTATGTTGTTCGTACTGTGTAGTCAAAAGTTCGGATCAAAGAGAAGCTTCATTTGAGTTAATTTCAATAAACCTTTGAATTTTCTTCTCATTAGTCTAATTTTATTTTTTAGTTACCAGTTTTTCGACACCAATGATCGTGCTAGTATTCGTGAATACTTTTAAACCCAAAGCAAAACAACGAAACTCACAGAACCAACTGTGCAAAAAGACATACATTTTTCTCATTGCGCTGCACATAATTTATTCGCATGCAGAGATGATTAAATCCAGGTGTAATATCCTCAGGTCTACGAGAAAGGACCATCTGGTTTAGCATTCGTCTTATCAAGGCATCACATGACTTTAGGAACGTTAGTTAGTTAAGCTTATTAGCCTACCTTACGTGGTATATTAAAATTTTACGATCGGGGTATATTTTCATGGAATACGGTATCTCTAAGGTTATATTCTACATTCAATGGAAAAAAAATATATTCAGCCTGTCATTTTACCAACAATGTGAACGTAAATATATATCTTATTTATTTATTTTACGCGTAGCCAACAGCCTATGATATATAGTAGACGTGAATATGTATAACTTTATCTTCTTAGTAACAACATTCACTTCATCGCCATATCGTTGCCATTTGTATTCATTTAAACAAAACACTTAGTCTTCAGTTTAAACTTATCTAAATATTACGTACTTACATGTAAAAAGAGTAATCTGCCAGCAACGTTTAGCATCAATACGCTCGTTTGATATAAAGAGAGTGAAATCGCTACCCGGATAGTGTTTACAGGCAAGTAACCATCACCTCTTCATCATAACCTCAGCATGACGAGCTTATTGCAACGTGTGGGTTCCTTACTCTACCTCGTGAGTCCAAATGCAACGAGGTATCAACATGAAGACGAAATTCCGAACTATGTTGATGAGGTAAATGTTTTTGTTGTTGTTTTTTTGTACAGTTTTATTTATATTATGGTGTTAATTCAATGTTAATTTTGTTGATAAGCATGTTGTAAATAAGTGTTGAATTATATTATTATTACGATTGCTTTTTTAAAATAACTGTGATGCTAAAATAATATTAATCATGCTGTCAATGCCAATGTGCTGAACAATATTATTATTAACTTAATCATTTGTAATATCAAATATGAAAGTGAATGATAACGAGGTCGTAATCTGTATATCATTAAATAAATGACAGTTTTATCATTCTAAATCTATTTTATTTTCATATCTTTATACCTTGAATACATATACTGAAATGTTTATTTCATAATCTATTGATGAATTTGATAAATATACTAGGCTACCTATATACAATCTTACTTAGCTACTTTCCTATCTACACATACATAATTATACACGCAAAGACACGCACAAACATATCTATCTATATCTATCTATCCATCAATGTCTATCTATCAGTTTATTTCTATGTATTTACCTGTCTGCCTATCAATCTATCAGCAAATTTATCTATTTATATATATGTACTTATCAGTCTGTCTATCTATCTATCTCTATCTATCTTCTATCTACATAGTTACTCGCTTACCCGGCAATTAATCAACTTATATCTATTTATTTAATAAAGAAAAAAAATTCTCTCATTTTCATCCAGTTATTCAACCTTTTTTTTTCATTTACTTTCAGGCAATTCCATTATTTTTAGCCTTCATTCTCCTCGAGGCAGCTGTGCGTTTCGTACTCGGAAGGGAAGTGAGAGTGAACGAAAGCATTGCGTCCATTGGCGTTGGAATTCTGCACGAAGCAACGGGGTAAGTGAGAGTGAGAGTGAGAGTGAGAGTGAGAGTGAGGGTGAGAGAGAGGAAGAGGGAGAGGGAGAGGATGAGAGAGGGAGAGGGAGAGGGAGAGGAAGAGGAAGAGGGAGTGGGTGAAGAGAGAAAGGGGGGAGGGAGAGGGAGAGGTAGGAGAAGGAGAAAGAGAAAGAGAAAGAGAAGGAGAAGGAGAAGAAGGAGAGGAGAGAGAGAGAGAGAGAGAGAGAGAGAGAGAGAGAGTAGAAGACTGAAAAACAGAGAGATAGAGTTACAGGCGAGAGAGTGAGAGGATAAGGAGAGAGAGATAAGGAGAGGATAGGAGAGAAAGAGAAGAAAAGGGAAGAGAGAGAGACGGAAAGATATATGAATGTGACTGACTCACTATCCGTAAGATTTTGATTATATCTTCATCAAAATTAAACACCAATGAACATATCCATTTTTTTTTTTTTACAGTTTTACAATATATATATATATATATATATATATATATATATATATATATATATATATATATATATTTTTTTTTTTTTTTTTTTTTTTTTTTTTTTTTTTTTTTTTTTTTTTTTTAATCATAATTAGTAATAATAATAAAAATGATACAGATAATTGAACGTATATTGAGTCCCATAGATCTCCATGGCAATATATCGTCACGTAATCTACCATTCTAAGTTCTACTAAAGTATTTTGCAAGGATAAACTTAATTATCTGCTTTGACGGCTTGTAATCTCTAGAAATTATCACATTTAACTCAGTATGTAAGTAGCCAATTGCAAATTAGAATAAGAGTGAACTATATATAATATATGATAAATCGTAATTGACGAGAAGGGAATATATAACGTGGAAGAAATATTTTGAAAATCAGCGATGTCTTCTCAACACTTTCCTTGTTTCCTTGCTTTGGTATGACACTCTTTTCTTTAATTTCCTGCACTTCATTATTTTATTTTGATTTATTGGTTCCTCATCGTTCTCACATTTCATTCATTTCCTCCGTTCTATTTCATTCACAAGTTCCTTAACCATCCACACACACTTCACTCATTTCTTTCTATTTCATTCACAAGTCAACCATACACACACTTCATTCACTTACTTCTCTCTCTATTTCAAACACAATTTCCTTAACCATCCACACGCTTCACTCATTTCCATCACTCCTTTCCCTCCATCCATTTCCCTCCTTCTTCTCCTTCGCAGATTCCTCACCGTGGGCTTCATTCTACTTGGGTACGAGTCGCTGTACCAGTGGCGTGTCCTCGACTGGGCATGGGATTCCCTGGTCACCTGGTGGGCATCGCTTCTTCTGGTTGACCTGTGCTACTACTGGGTCCATCGCGCTAACCACGGTAACTGGTGGTGGTTGGGTGGTTCGGTGGTTGGTTAGGTGGTTGGGTGGTTAGGTGGTTGGGTGGTTAGGTGGTTGGGTGGTTAGGTGGTTGGGTGGTCGGGTGGTTGGTTGGTTAGGTGGTTGGGGAGTTGGGTGGCTAGGTGGTTGGGTGGTAGGTGGTTAGGTGGTTGGGTGGTTAGGTGGTTGGGTGGTTGGGTGGTAGGTGGTTAGGTGGTTGGTTGGTTAGGTGGTTGGGTAATTAGGTGGTTGGGGGGTTGGGGGGTTGTTGGTGGTTGGTGGTTTGTGGTTGGGGTGGGGGGTTTGTGGGGGTTAGTGGGTTGGGTGGTTAGGTGGTTGGGTAATTAGGTGGTTGGGTGGTTAGGTAATTAGGTGGTTGGGTGGTTCGTTGGTTAGGTGGTTGGATGGTTGGGTGGTTAGGTAATTAGGTGGTTGGGTGGTTCGTTGGTTAGGTGGTTGGATGGTTGGGTAATTAGGTGGTTGGGTGGTTAGGTGGTTGGGTGGTTAGGTGGTTGGGTGGTTCGTTGGTTAGGTGGTTGGGTGGTTAGGTACTTTTGTGGTTGGGTGGTTAGGTGGTTGGGTGGTTCGTTGGTTAGGTGGTTGGATGGTTGGGTGGTTAGGTAATTAGGTGGTTGGGTGGTTAGGTGGTTGGGTGGTTCGTTGGTTAGGTGGTTGGATGGTTGGGTGGTTAGGTAATTAGGTGGTTGGATGGTTGGGTAATTAGGTGGTTGGGTGGTTCGTTGGTTAGGTGGTTAGGTGGTTGGGTGGTTCGTTGGTTAGGTGGTTGGTGGTTAGGTGGTTGGGTGGTTCGTTGGTTAGGTGGTTGGGTGGTTGGGTGGTTCGTTGGTTAGGTGGTTGGATGGTTAGGTGGTTAGGTGGTTGGTGGTTAGGTGGTTGGGTGGTTGGTGGTTAGGTGGTTGGATGGTTGGGTAATTAGGTGGTTGGGTGGTTCGTTGGTTAGGTGGTTGGGTAATTAGGTGGTTGGGTGGTTCGTTGGTTAGGTGGTTGGGTGGTTAGGTGGTTGGGTGGTTCGTTGGTTAGGTGGTTGGGTGGTTAGGTAATTAGGTGGTTGGGTGGTTAGGTGGTTGGGTGGTTGGGTGGTTAGGTGGTTGGGTGGTTCGATGGTTAGGTAGTTGGGTGGTTCGTTGGTTAGGTGGTTGGATGGTTGGGTGGTTAGGTAATTAGGTGGTTGGATGGTTGGGTAATTAGGTGGTTGGGTGGTTCGTTGGTTAGGTGGTTGGGTGGTTAGGTGGTTGGGTGGTTCGTTGGTTAGGTGGTTGGATGGTTGGGTGGTTAGGTAATTAGGTGGGTGGGTGGTTAGGTGGTTGGGTGGTTCGTTGGTTAGGTGGTTGGATGGTTGGGTAATTAGGTGGTTGGTTATATAAATAGTTGAATGGCTAAATGGTTAAATGGTTGTCTTAGAGTCGAGGACTACCATTGGGTCCATCGCGCTAACTGATGGTATCTGATGGTTGTTGGGTGGTTTTGTGGTTAAATGGTTGGATGGTTGTGGTAAGAGAAGGATAATGGTTTGGGTGGTTGATTTGTGGTTGGTGATAAGAGGGAGGGAGGTCATTTTTATCTTTATTTTTGTTTTTTTGTTTTTATAATTGTTTTTATAATCATTATCTTCGTTATTACTGTCTTCAACATCGTTTATTTTTTCCTTCACGCTCTCTGAAATTAAAATTAGATATAATTAGATAAAAGTAAAGAGTGAAACATCATCTTAAATACGATGGAACAATTGCAAATCCGAAAGAAATCAGATGCAAAGGAAATTATTCATCACGAGTAACTTTTTTTTTTTTTTCAAAGATTACCTTCCTCTGGATCGTTTAAGCAACCTCTAACTCTCAGTACATTATAAACCCATTGATTCATAAAACCCCGGACCTGGAAACCCCACCATATAAAATACCAAAACCCTGGAAACCCCACCAACGAACCAAGCGACGCGTTCAAAAATAAACCTTCAGCCAAACTTCGCTCTTTGGACAAATCAACTTCGTTTGGATCTTAAGCAAAACCCCTTACAAACCCATAAATCCATTAAAAAAACGGATTTATGGAAACCTGGAAACCCCACCATATTAAATACCAAAACCCTGGAAACCCCACCACCGAACCAAACGACGTTGTTCAAAAATCAACCAAACTCCGCTCTCCGCAGAAATCAACTTCCTGTGGGCAGTCCACCAGATCCACCATTCCTCGGAGGATTTCACCCTCTGTTCGGCCCTCCGCCTCTCCATCTTCCAGCGTCTCGTCCACTTCGGGTTCTACCAGCCCCTCGCCCTCCTCGGGATTCCTAAGACGTCGGTGGTGGTTCACTTGGGGTTCAATTACCTCTTCCAGTTCTGGGTTCACACGGACGTGATTCGGAAGCTCGGCCCGATCGAGTGGGTTTTCTGCACGCCTTCGCACCATAGGGTTCACCACGGTAAGGAGGAGAGAGAGAGAGAGAGAGAAGGAACGAAAGAGAGAATGAGGGAACCAAGGTAAGGAAAAGAGAGAGAAAGGAACGAAAGAGAGAATGAGGGAACCACGGTAAGGAAGAGAGAGAGAGAGAAGAGAGAGAGAGAGAGAGAGAGAGAGAGAGAGAGATAAAGGAAGGACAGAGAGAATGAGAGAATAAAATAAGTGCTCGTTGCATATTTTTGCATTTTTCATTATTATTATTATCATTATTTTTTTTTCTTCTTTTTTTACCACAGTAAGGAAGAGAAGGTTTGACAAATTCGTTGTTTGTTATTTTTGTTTTTATTTTCGAAGAATAGAGTATTCCTTATCGTAATTAAGTCATTAGGAGTAATTAAGAAACACTGTTAATGAAAAGGTAGAAGAATAATCATAAACTGGGTCCTGAGTCACGCTGGCACCGGAGGGAAAGAGCTTGCCGCCAGACTAGCCGCCAGACTAGCCGCCAGACTAGCCGGCATTGGCAGGGGTATGCCCCCAGGTCCCATGATCACACATCAAAGCCGAAAATTGCTTAGGAGGAAGTGTACGGTGACGGCCGCCTCCTTCCTCCTGCAGCTTCACAGAGACAAACGAGATCCTCCCCGTCGGCCAGCTGGCACTCAGACGCAGATCTCTCAAGCAACCTGTTTTGTTTTTTTTTTATTCATTTTTGTTAATTTCCTTCTAAAGTAATTAAGAAGTCAGGATGAAATGAAATTAGTAAAAGGTGATTAGTAAAACAAGATAATTAGTAATAATGAAAGAGAAACACAAAGAAACACAAAGAATCCTTCTCATCAGCGACACTAAAGCTCTCTCTCCTTCCCTCTCCCCTCTTTTTCCCTCCCTCCCTCCCTCCTTTCCCTCCCTCCTTCCCTCCTTTCTTCCCTTTTCCATTCCTTTTTTTCCCTCCTTTTCTCTCCCTCTTCCCTCCTTTTCCCTCCTTCCTTCCCTCCCATTCCCTCCTTTCCTCTCCTTTTCCCTCCCCAATTCCCTCCTTATCCCTCCCCCACCCCTCATTCCTTCCCTCCCATTCCCTCCCCCCTTCCCTCCTCCCTTCCCTCCTTGTCCCTCCTTTTCTTCTTTCCTTCCCTCCTATTCCCTCCTTATCCCTCCCCCAATCCCTCCTTCCTTCCCTCCTCCCTTCCCTCATTCCTTCCCTCCCATTCCCTCCTCCATTCCCTCCCCCCTTCCCTCCTCCCTTCCCTCCTCCCTTCCCTCCTCCTTCCCTCCTCCCTTCTCTCCCCCCACCCCCTTCCCTCCCTCCTTATCCCTCCTTCCTCCTCCCTTCCCTCCTTATCCCTCCCATTCCCTCCCTTTCCCGTCCCTCCCCCCTTCCCTCCCTCTCCCTCCCTTTCCCTCCCTCCCCCAGGAGCGAACAAGTGGTGCCTGGACAAGAACTACGGCAGCGTCCTCATCATCTGGGACAGAATCTTCGGCACTTTCCAGGAGGAGCGAGAGGGCGAGGAGATCGTCTACGGCCTCGTGGACCAACCGCAGTCCAAGAACTCCGTGTGGCATGAGGTAGGGCACTGAAGGGCAGAGGTGGATGGCAGGGCACTGAAGGGCAGAGGTGGATGGCAGGGCACTGAAGGGCAGAGGTGGATGGCAGGGCACTGAAGGTCAGAGGTGGATGGCAGGGCACTGAAGGGCAGAGGTGGATGGCAGGGCACTGAAAGTCAGAGGTGGATGACAGGTCAGTGAAGGTCAGAGCTACACGACAGGCCAAAGGTCAAAGGTCAAATTTGAGATGATACATAGCTACCAGAGCCTAAGGGTGTATTTAACAAAGGTAAAAAGAGGCTCTGAACAAATGTTTAGGGTCAAGAAAGATGCACAAAAATAAAAGCATAATGAAAAAGTCGAAGGTAAAAAAAAAAAAAAAAAAAATCTTTCTATATTAAATCTCTTCTTCTCATTCCTCTCTCTCTCCATCTACTTTGCTATCTATCCGTCTACTTAACCATCTGTTTTACCATCTACCCGACTCATTATCCATCTATCATAACCTAGGTCGACTTATCTATCTTTCATGTAATCTATCCGTCTATCGATCTTGCAAAATCTCCGTCTCTTTATCTCTTCTCTTTCTCCTTATCTCTCTTTTCGTCTCCTTATCTCTTTATCCGTCTCTTTATCCATCCGTCTCTCTCCTTATCCATCTATCCGTCTTCTTATCCATCTGTCTCTCTACTTACCCATCTATCAGTCTCCTTATATATCCGTCTACTTATTCAA
Organism: Penaeus monodon; assembly: GCF_015228065.2. NCBI lineage: Eukaryota > Metazoa > Arthropoda > Malacostraca > Decapoda > Penaeidae > Penaeus > Penaeus monodon. The sequence continues at coordinate 47,813,304 of NC_051403.1, forward strand.
CTATCTTAATATCTACGCGTCTCCTTATCCCTCTTCCACCTCCTTATCCACCTCTCCGGCTGCCTGTCCCTCCCCTTATCCTCCTCCCCCCCCCAGTTCTTCTACTTCGGCGAGGTCCTGACGAAGGCGCGGAGCATGAGCAGCTGGAGCGACTCCCTGAGGGCGGTGTTCTACGGGCCCGGCTGGGTCCCCGGGGCGCCTCGCCTGGGGGACCCCGACGGCTTCCCGGACGTCAGGGCCCCCCGGGGGAAGTACGACCCCCAGATGCCCACGTGGTTCCTGGGGTACTGCGTGGCTCAGCTGTTCCTCGCGTTGGTGTTCCAGCAGGTGATTCTCGCGCGGTTTGAGGTGAGTTTGTGGTTGTCGTGGGTTGTTGATATTTTCATGTTTTCTTGTGCGGTTTTTATTTGTATTTATTTATTTATTTATCTTTTTTATTTATGTTTTTTTATTATCTGTTTTGATCGGTTTGTTTTTGTTTCTGTCTGTGTGTCTATTTGTCTCTGTTTCTCTCTCTCTCTCTCTCTCTTTCTCTCTCTCTCTCTCTCTCTCTCTCTCTCTCTCTCTCTCTCTCTCTCTCTCTCTCTCTCTCTTCTCTCTCTCTCTTCTCTTCTCTCTCTCTCTCTCTCTCTCTCTCTCTCTCTCTCTCTCTCTCACAGTCTATCTATCGATCTATCTATCTGTCCATTCATCTATCTCTATCTTATCTCTATCCATTCACCTATCTCTATGTATGTATGTATGTATGTATGTATCTATATCTCCACGATTTCTCTGTCTATTTCCCCTTCTCTCTCCTTTCCCTCTCTCTTTGTAACACTTTTTCATTTAATTATTAGTGAAACTGAGCCCCTTGTAAAAGGCGATAGAAAAAGTTTGTTTTTTTCTGGGATACAAATTTAAATGCATTGGAATCTGTGTTTTATTAAACATCAAACGAACTGAAAAAAATAACTTTATTATCACCCAATAGATTAAACAGCCTTACTGTTGATGACATACGGATGACTCAGCACTTTTGATAATTTTACTGCACTATATTTTTTTTCCTTTTTTTTCTTTTTTCTTTTTTTATTATTACTTTTTTTCGTAAGTGCCACGCCATTATGATCTTTATTGTTTTTTTCGTCTTTCTGCTCTCTCTCTCTCTCTCTCTCTCTCTCTCTCTCTCTCTCTCTCTCTCTCTCTCTCTCTCTCTCTCTCTCTCTCTCTCTCTCTCTCTCTCTGTTTGTCTGTCTGTCTGTCTCTCTCTCTCTCTCTCTCTCTCTCTCTCTCTCTCTCTCTCTCTTCTCATCCCGCTTTTATCGCTCTTTCTTTCTTCTCACGGAAAATAAACTTACCCTTTTTTTAAGGAATTATCTTAGTACACTATCATTACACCCATTATTTTCATTTATTCCTATCTATCTATTTTATTTTACTTATTTATCCAATCATTTATTTACTTATCTTTCTATCTATCTACATATTTCTATCCATTTATCTATTTATCTATCGATTTCCCTATCTATCTATCCATTAATCTATTTCTCAATCTACATATCTATATATCTATCAATTAATCAAATTCACTCATTATTCATATATTGCTTGGTTGCCTGATTAATTAATTTTGTCTCGATCTTTTTTTTTTTTTTTTTTTTTTTTTTTTTTTTTTAAACAGGTCTTCCCTTGGTACACGACAACCGCCTACCTCGTCTTTATTTTCCTGACGGTGGGCTGCGTGGGCGGGATACAGGACGGGTCTTGGTGGGCGCCGTATTTCGAGTCACTGCGATGTCTCCTCTACGTTCTCCACGCCCACCACGCCCGCGTCACGCCCTATCCGGTTGGAGATGGCGTTTTGATGGCGTGGTTTACTTTCTGTTTCTTCCTTTGGTTGAGTCGCGCCTTTAAGGGTTTTGTGGGCGGGACTACGAGCTTAAAATTGGAGTGAAGTTGTGGTTATGGGTGGATAAATTTGTGGTTTTTGTGTGGTTGAGGGTTTTGTGGGTGGGACTACGAGCTTAAAATTGGAATAAAGTTGTGGTTTTGGGTGGATAAATTTGTGGTTGTTTTCGTGTGGTTGAGGGTTTTGTGGGTGGGAATACGAGCTTAAAATTGGAATGAAGTTAAGGTTTGGGTGGATAAATTTGTGGTTGTTTTTGTGTGGTTGAGGTTTTTGTGACTACGAGCTTAAATTTGGAATGAAATTTGGGTTGAGGTTTTTGTGGGCGGGACTGTGTACTTAAAATTGGAATGAAGTTGTGATTTTGGTTGGATAGATTTTTGGTTGATTTCGTGTGGTTAAGGGTTTTGTGAGCGGGACTACGAGCTTAAAATTGGAATGAAATTTGAATATCGGTTGGGTAAATTTAAGGTTGTTATTTTTGGTTGTTTGATGCAGTTTGAATGCCTTGTTTAGGTAGAAGAGTTACATCACAGGGTTTTTGTGCTTGGGATTACGAGCTTAAAATCGGAATGAAAACTGATAGATATGGATAGATTTTCGGGTTGTTCGGTGTTGGTTGTTTCGGGTTGTTCGGTGTTCGGTTGTTTCGGGTTGTTTTCAGGTTGTTCGGGTGGATGGTTATTTCTGGGTTCTTATGCGTGGGTTTAAATATCCCTCTCTTCGTATTGTGA
>NC_051403.1:47820925-47823425 GCF_015228065.2 Penaeus monodon
ACCATCATTACCTCCACCATCACTCCTATCATTATCACCATCCCTACCACCACCATCATCATAATCTCATTATTAAATTCTTTACTAATTCAATTATGCATATATATATATATATATATATATATATATATATATATATATATATATATATATATAATATACACACACACACACACACACACACCACACACACACACATATGTGTGTTTTTTATATATATATATATATATATATATATATATATGTGTGTGTGTGTGTGTGTGTGTGTGTGATTTTTCTCCATATTTCATTTTCGCGTCGCCTCATTAGCACATAGCTTCCCCTCCCTTATCTCCTCCTCCCTCCCCCCTCTCCCCTTCCTTTTCATTTAGGAATCTAACTAATAACCTATATCGATTATCTAAAGAAGTAATCTAACAGTTCTAATAATCTAATCTAAGAACCTTAAGAAAAATGAGCTAAAAATTCTCCCAAAATTTACACTTACACTACACTTGGCAACCATCTTGGACCCCAAAGACTGCAAAGCGTCACCTTTGCCTTATCTTAAGCCCCTCTCCCTCTCCCCTTCCTCTCTATAATCTAATATAATCATATATATATATATATATATATATATATATATATATATAGAGAGAGAGAGAGAGAGAGAGAGAGAGAGAGAGATGCATATTTATAAATATATATCTATTTTTTTCTATATTCACTTTTCTATATTACACTAACGCTCCCTTGGCAGACAAGTTCATGTCTTATCTTCCTGTCTTTCCCCTTCCCTTCCCCTCCCCTTCCCTTCCTCTTCTCATTTCTCCTTCTTCCCTTACTCTCTAATAATCTAACCTTATCTAATAACCTATAGAATCCAAAACTTACACCAACGTTCCCTTGGCAGCCATCTTGGACCCCAAAGACGACAATGAGTTCCGTTATCTTATCTTCCTGCCTTTCCCTCTTCCCTTCCCAATCTCTTTCCTCCTCTCCCTCCATCTCCCTTTAATCCAAATAATCTAATCTAATCTACTAGCCTAAAAAAAAAAAAAAAAAAAATCGAAATTTACACCAACGCTCCCTTGGCAGCCATCTTGGACCCCAAAGACTGCAGTGAGTTTCCGTATCTTATCGCCCTGTCTTTCCCCTTTCCTTCCCCTCCCTTTCCTCCTCTCCCTCCCTCTCCCTTTAACCCAAATAATCCCAAATAATCTAATAACTTCTAAAAAAAAAAAAAAAAATATCGAAATTTACACCAACGCTCCCTTGGCAGCCATCTTGGACCCCAAAGACTGCAGTGAGTTTCCGTGTCTAATATTCGAAGATGATTTTGACTTCCTCGACCACAATGTCTGGGAACACGAGATCACAATGTCCGGAGGAGGAGTAAGTACTTAATTTTTTGTTTTTCTTGTCGTTGTTCATTGTTTGTTCATAATTTGTTATATTTGTTGGTTTTCATTTGCTGTTGTTATATATTGTTTGTTTTTTTTGTTGTTGTTGTTTGTTATTGTTGTTCAAGTACGCTGTCGTTGTTATTATTTTTGTTATTAAGATCTTTCTTTTTTAAAATTATTATTGTTAAACCTAACATTATCATTACCAATGGTATTATCATTGAGAGACAGAGAGAGAGAGAGAGAGAGAGAGAGAGAGAGAGAGAGAGAGAGAGAGAGGAGAGTGAGAGAGAGAGGAGAGAGAGAGAGAGACAGAGAGGAGAGAGAGAGAGAGAGAGAGAGAGAGAGAGAGAGAGAGAGAGAGAGAGAGAGAGAGAGAGAGAGAGAGACAGACAGAGAGAGAGAGAGAAGAGAGAAGAGATATAGACACAGACAGGCACCGCCGCCCACCCGCCCGCCTGCCATATATATATATATATATATATATATATATATATATATATATATATATATATATATATATATATAATATATATATAATATATTATATATATATATATATATATATTATATATATATATATATATATATAAAATATATATATATATATATATATATATATATATATATATATATATATATATATACATTCTGTGCATGTATAATTACGTGCACTCAAACTGAATCAATTTCCACTCTTTCAGAATTGGGAATTTCAGGCTTACGTCAACAACCGCAGTATTAGTTATACTCGCGATTCAACGCTGTTTATTAAACCCGTAAGTCCGTTTTTCTGTTTATCTTCTGTCTGTGTTATTATGATCATCAACTTCTAAATCATCATTAGTATTATCGTTTGCTAAATGGTTATCATTATTAGTTTTATTGGTGTTGGTATTTGTTACTACTATTAATTTTGTTATATCGTTATCATTTTCATGACTGTTATTATCACTATCATTATCATTATTATTATATCTGTTATCATCATTACTATTATTATCATTACCTTTATCATTATAATTATTATCATCATCATCGTTACTATCACCATTATTATTATCATTATTATTATCATTACCATTATGTTAATCATATTTCGATCATATACCATC
>NC_051403.1:47834749-47852249 GCF_015228065.2 Penaeus monodon
AAAATAAATAATTTATATATATATATATATAAAAAAACAACATTTTTCCCAAAAAAAAAAATAAAAAAATTAAAAATTTTTAAAAAAATTTTTTTGTAAATGTTTTTTAAAATGTTTGGTGTGTGTGTGTTTTGGGGGTGTGTGTGTGTTGTGTGTGTGTGGTCAATGTGCGAATATATTGTAATATATCAATATTAAAATTAATATATATATATTATGTATATATATTTTATGTTTATGTTTTTTAAATTATGTATTGTTGTGTGTGTTGTGTGTGTGTGTGTGTGTGTGTGTGTGCATCCACTATAATAGGAATATAAAGATAAGAGAAAAAAGGGGTGACAGATTTTGTGTGTATGCATATATATATAATATAATATATATATAAAATTATATAATATTAACCCACCCCACACCCCCCCACCACACACCACCCCACACACCCACACCACCACCCACACACACACACACACACACATATAATATAATAAATTAAATAATTTTTAAATATTTATATATGTTAATACTATGCATTAAATCATAAATTCATTGCATTATTTTTATATTTTTACAAAATAATAAACAAAAATATCCCTTTACAACTACATCTGAACTGACATCAAACGATAAAAAACCACATTACGTGTTTTTTTCATAAATATTTATATAAAATGGGAAAGGGCGGATTTCCCCTTTGCGTTAGAGCGGGACATGGGGAAAACCCCTTTTTTGGGAAAAACCCTTACTTTTCCTTTTTATGAAACCTCAAAAAAAAATACGTAGAGGATCAAACCTTTTATTTTCCCGGGTTTTAATGCTTTCAATTGAAATAATATCTAGGTTCGGGGGGTGGTGGGAATGAAGAGGGTCGCGGTGTAAAAAAAATGGGAACCACAAATTTTAAACCCAATTCAAATTTTTTTTTTGTGATATTTCGTCGAAAATACCCAAAAATTTTAAGATCCGAAAATGGGGAAAAAATTTAGTAAATACGTTTTAAAATCTAATTCGCTAATAGTTCCCCAAGATGGCGCGATTTTTATCCCGGGGCGATATTTTGGTCTTAGTCGGAAATTTAGATTTTAAAAAAATCAAAAACTTCGCTGGGTTTTTCCCCTACAGTCAACCGAGAAAAAAAAAAAGCCCAGATAATAGAGATAGATCATGTGGTGGATAGATTTTAATTGTTTTTTTATGTTGTGAGTCTTGAGTGAGTACGTGGGGGGGCCCCCATTCCTTTCCCGGAAGTGCCGGTGTTTACCATACATACATATACACGTAAATTTTTTAGTTTGGGGATAATCAGGATCACAAAGATAAGAACAGATTATGGGCCCTATTTAATGAAAAATGTTAATATCTTGCAAAAAATGATAATAAAATGATGTGTATTAATATGTGAGGGTGTGATTTATTTGAAATATTGTTGATGTATAATAAGGACGATAAAATAAAAATGATATTGTCAGTCAAAATATATGAAAATGAGATGCCATTTATGTAAAAATAATAAAGAGTAAAAATTATCTTAGCATAATGTATGCTATAACAATTATAATCGAATTACCATTGTTTTTACTATAAAATTTGAAAATTTTTTCCTCCTTTTTAACTGGGGAATACAAGGAACTACAAAGTTTTAAAAGTTACAAACAAGCCAAATGCATTTTCTACTTAAAAAAAGGGACGATTAATAAACAATATCTGGTAGTAGATTACAAAAGTTTTTTTTATTGATAAAAAAGTGATAAGACGTTTTCAGGGGATGTTAACAGTCTTCCCTAAGACATTGAAATTGTTTTTATTAACTATTTTTTCTTCCAAGATATTTACGGGTAAAACTTTCACTTGTTGCTAAGGGATTTCTATGGAGGGTCGTCACACACCGGAAGTTACATAAAAAGAAAAAAATAATGGCATCGGACATGATCTTTGGGGTTTGAGCCAAACCTCTTAACTCATTTAATTTATATAGCAATGGAATCACGTATTTACACACATGCACACACATGCACACTCACACGCACGCACATACACACCCCCAAAACACACACACAAAAAAAAACACACCCAACCCCATAAACACACACACCCACACAACACAAAACAACACAACACACACACACGCATACACAACAATCACACACACACACAAAACCCCCACACACAACACACACACTGTAAAACCCCTTCATATACTGAATCCGACAGCTGATCCGCTGTAGTTAAGGGGGGGGGGGCCTCTTTTGTGAATGAATACAAAAGATTTTTTTAAAGTGGATTCTTGAAGCTGGGGGTGCTGAGTGTCTGAAAAAATAAACTGTACCGTCTACAGTATTCCCTAAAGTTTAGGACGCATCTGAAGCCTTGACCAGCACTTGACAATTGTTCTTCTTGTCACATTATTTTTTATTATTATTTTTAATTATTATTATATTAATTATTTTTTTTTTATTTTCATTTATTATTATTATTTTTTATTATTATCATAATTTTTTAAAATTATTATTATTATTTGAGTAAACATGAACATTTCGAGCGCTAGACACCGAAGTGTCGCTCTCTTAACATTTATACCAAGTAACCCATTCTAATAGGATAACATTCACATTGACCCAGGGGAAGACCCTGGAAACTATACAGAAACAGAAACTTCTAACAAAAAAAAGGAAAAGAACTCAGAAAATGAAGACCCACTTTAAAAAACTACCGCGAAAATGAAACAGACCAACAATCCAAACTTTCCGCAAATCAGGAAGTCGAAAGTTTTTCCGAACGACAGTAAACAACAGCCACAAATATCACATCGGAAACGTAAGTAGAAATCCAACAAAATGTAATTCGGATTCAGTTATATGGGGAATCATATACCTCAAACTTCAATAACCCAATCAAACTAACAGACGCTATAAACAAGTCTGAATTCACAAATTTTAAAAGAAAACACCTTAAGAGTCCTTGGAACAGGAAAGCTTTAATGTTTGAGGTAATAACCTATCAAAAATAAGACACTACATGAGAAAAAAAGGAAATTGGGAAGTTTTTGTAAACAATCATCTTTTATTAAAAACTCAGGCTGTTCCTACGAAACCATTTTCCCCCGTAGAGACAGACCTGAAAACAAATGTTAAAAGAAAAAAAATCAGAATAACTGGAGGACAAAATTCTAATTAACAGAAATAATGAGAATAAAAAAGAAAAATAAAGAATCAAATAGTAAAGAAAAATGGATAGAAACTAAATCCACAACACTAACATTTTAAGAAAAACTGCCAGAAAGAGAAAGTTATAGGGCATATATCATGACAAGTTCATCCAGTACACATTCCCAATTCCAAAGTGTTATAATTGTCAAAGATATGGTCATGCTACCATAACATGTAAAAAAATCAGGGGGTGTGTGAATGTAGTAAATTTGACCATACGTTCAAAGACTGAAAAAAATTATCCATACTGTTTTTACTACAAGGAAAACCACTCTCCAGTAGATAAAAACTGTAAATTTCATAAAATGGCAAAAGGGATAAATAAAAATAACACCAAATAACCAAGAAGTGAAGAAACAGTTGCAAAAGTTAAAGCCATTATCAGTCTAAGACCAGATTCAACAAAAAACGACAAAACCAACAGATACACTAAGAATAACTAATAAAACTAAAAAGGACATAATTAAACTTGAAAAAACAAAGCATAACATTTGGGACAGAAACCCACACAGACAAAGACAAAAGAAAACAAAGAAACAACACCAAACCCAACAGAAGATAAATGAAAGAAAACAAACACCAAAAACGACACAAAGTTTTGAAAGAGGAACAAAAAGATAACCGAACAATACCCACAAAATGGCCATTACCACCACCAAAACAAAACAAAATAAACATAAAACCAATAATAATGAAAAAGAAAATGCCTACTCATGGGTTTCCTTTGGTAAAAAAAGTATACGAAATAATAACAAATATAAAGACTGACTGAACGAAGGCAAATCAATGATTTCAATAATTTCAGAAGTACTGCTGAATAAGGACCCTTAATAAAGACAGTAATAGAATATCTAAATGAATAAAATAATACTATGGAACTCAAAATCTATGATAAACAAAGAAACTGAAATAAACTATTTGATTACAGAGAGAACCAGACGTAATAGCTTTATGTGAAACATGGTTAAAAGAAAAGATAAATTCAAAATCCCTAATTACGAAATAACAAGAAAAGATAGAAAAAAAATCAGATAGGTGGAGGTCTTTCTGTATATAAAAAACTCTTTTCAATACAAAAAGCTAAAATTAAACGATAACCAAGAACATAAATTCGAAGTACAAACTATTTAAACACCATTTAATAACAAATGGTTAAACGTTTTATGAAGTTACAACCCATGTAATATTTCAAAAAAAAAATGAACATTATATAAATCAGACTTAAATGCTCACCACTCGTTTTGGGAGACAAAACCCTTTAAACCAAAAATGTTTTTGACTTTCTGACGTTTAATGTAGAAATTCTATTAACACCACCAGATCAATAAAAAGGACAGACCCAAATAAAAAAGGACAGACCCAAATAACAAGAACATACCCAAATAACAAGGACATACCCAAATAACAAGGACAGACCCCAAAACAGGCAAAACATCCACAATAGATCTAAGAATAGGTTCTCCATACCCGAAATAAGTATCATCATCATCAACAACGGTATGCTCATGCTTGAGCAGCCGTGGACCTCTCCACCATCCTTCGCCACTAAACTCGATCTTACGCTTTTCTTTCCACTTTACCATCGACAGCCCGCAAATATCTTTGATGTTGTCGCTCAGGGCTTGTCTTGGGTTTGCCTCTTCCTCTGTTTCCCATCCCCACCCGTCAGAATTTTTTTCTAAATACTTTTATTCTCATTAAGACAATAAACTTTAATTTCCCTTGTTCAAGATGCCAACAGTCGGTTTTACAATTTTTTTTCCAGCATTTCATCATTCGTCTTTTCTTGCCCACAATACGCAGACTGCTGTAACACCACTTTTCAAAACAATGATTTTTTTTTGTCATTACTTCAACCCCCAACACTCAAAACCCATATGAGAAATTTGGGGAAAACTAAGAGCAAAAAACCCGCTTGTCCTTAAGGGTAATGTTGGGTTTTTTAGAGTTATGAGAGCAATTTGGCGTTTTTGGCAAGGGAAATTTTCTTTTTATCTCCGTGAATATCATAGTATTAGTAAAAACAGCTCCAAAAAAGTGAACTCTTTCCATTTCCACAATATTCCATTGATTGTAACAGTTATCATTGTTCATTCCCGGTTATCTTTGATTTTGATCTTAGTTTCTTGGCATTAAAAAAACAAGCCAGTTTTTCGTTTGCTTCTCTAATTTTAAATCTAGAGTTTTGTAGTTTAGTGATACGTGGCAATCAAACTATATCATCGGCGTCCCTCGATTGATTTTTTGTTCCTAAAAAAAACCCCAGTTTCCTTCAAAATTCTCTAGAGCACCTCTATAATTTTTTAGAATATAATTAAAGAGGGCGGGGACAGAAAGCAAAACCCGTGTACCCTTTTTGACTTCGAACCCTTTGTTAAAAATAAATGGTTCTTTAAACTGCTTGTTGTTGGGCAACAAGGCTTTATAGTTGGGGAAATAAATATAGATAACGAAAAATTTAAACTTCAACGGCTTTCCATGTTATCCTGGGGCGCCGGTGCGGATTTCTGGTTCCCCGCTGCGTCGGTCTGGGGTCACGTCTCGGACTCGATCCCCCCATGTCCTCGCGGTAGCAGTATACACCTCCGTCTTGGGGTTCCTTGTTCCCCCTTCCCCATCTTTAATTTTCCCTCTTTTACCCAAAACCCCGTCCGCTGCAAGGGGAAAGGATTTGCTTTTAAAGCAATGTTTCCCCGTGTTGATTTTTGTCCCTTTAATGTCTTTCGTGAGAGAGTTAGGAAAAGGTTTTTGTGTGCGTGTGTGGGTTTTTGTGGGTGTGCGTGTGGTGGTTTTTTGTGTGTGTGTGTGTGTGGTTGTGTGGTTTTTTGTGTTGGTGTTGTGTTGTGTGTGTGGCTGGTGTATTGTATTTTGTGTGTGTGTGTGTGTGTGTGTGGTTGTGTGTGTGTGTGTGAGTGCTTGCGTGCGTGGTGCGGTTTGTATTTATATGTGTTGTGTATTACAAATTTGCTTTATAGAGAAAAAACAGTAACTTACCAAAAAAAAAATAAAATTTAAGGTGAAACGGGTATTTTCTTTTACAAAAAAAAAAAGGGAAAAATAAGTAAAAAAATTTCCCAAGTCATTTTAGGGAGTTTCAAAAGCTTTTTTCCGGGTGTTGAAAAAATTTCTCAACGAGTCTCCCCTCTTTACACTTTTTCTAAATGCAGAAGTACATCCGGATGTTCAGTTTTTTTTAACATTATTTAAATTATTATTTACATTATTTTTGTATTTAACATTTATCAGGGGAAATTGATAGAATAACTTTATCCTTAAAAAACCCTGATAATGATGATGGTAATGACAAGGTGATGGTACTAATTGATAAATGAAAAATTTTAATGACGCTAATGATATTAATAACGTAAAAAATGTAATGATAATAACAGTGTTATTATTATAAATTTAAATTATCATTTTTTAATTATTTATTAAAATTACAAATCATTATTACCCATTTTATCATTATCTTATTATCATTAATATCATTATTTTTCATTATTATCTTTTTTTCATTATTACATTATCAACATCATTATTATCATTATTAAAATTAAATTATAATTATTTATTATTATTTTGTTATCTTATCTTTATTTTTCTTTATTATCATTATCATACTTTAGCAAAAACAGCAAAAACCCCAACAACGAAACAAAAACCCATGGCAAAGGAAAATTTTGATGAGGAACAAAAAGACAAAAAGGCAAAACGGCAAAAAGGGAAACTCACCAAAAAAAAAGCAAAAACTAAGCAAAAAAGGGGAAAAAGAAGAAAGAGGGAAAAAGGGAAAAAACGGGGAAATAAAAGAAAAAAAAAAGGGAAAGAGAAACGGAGGGGAGGGAACAAGAGAAAGGAAGAAAAAAAAAAAAAAGGGAAAGAAACGAGAACAAGAGAGAAAAACCTATAATTTAGACATTTGGGCAAGCAGATAGAGGGAAAAGGGATAGACTTTAAAAAACGGAGCAAATATAAATAAATTTTAAAAATAGATACATAATTATAGGCAAAAAAGGGGCCTATATACAAACAGGGCGGATGATTTTTTTAAAAGGTTTGGGGAAATTTTTCCCAGACGGGGTAAAATCATGTGCCCTCGAAAACCTGAAAATTAGATCCCCTTAAATTTTACGGGAAGGTATAAATTTGGCGTAAATCACACTAAGGATTGAAAGCTCGGGGTTACAAAATGGTTTTTGAAGGTTTTTTTGAGCCCCACGACGTCCCTTTCGACCGCAACGATGCCTTGACACGGAATACTGTTAATTTTCGAAATCTTTTTTCTCAATTTTTTTTTGTACTATATGGAAGCGAAATTAAAACCCCCACAAAATACCGGTACGGGTTTGAGCAAAAAATAATGGGGTTTTATTGCATAAATTTTATAGGGTTCATCAGGAAACTCACAAAACCTTTTTCGATTTAAAATTTGCTTTTATTCAATCGGGATTTAATGCATTGTGCTTCATTCAGGCAAAAAGAAAATCCCGGGTTTTTGGCCGCAAAATTGTGGGACCTTAATTAATTAATTTTAAGTTAAGAAGTTTTTTTTACCCCCCTGGCTATCTGCTCAGGCGGGGCAATCACGTTTTACAGTTTTCCATATATCGGACATTGTACAGTAGTCTGTAACTACGGGTAGTTGTACAAGGTAAAATAGAAATATAAATCAACATCATAAAAAAAATTATTACTTAACAATGCTTTTCCCCACTGTGTTTGAATAACACTTTTTTTTTCGGTAGTTCTAACATAGAAAATTTGGGGTAAGAACGATATATTTTCCCAATGTATCAGATAAAAATGAAATTTTCACATAGTTCTTTATCCTCATGTTAGGGGGGTCTGAAAGGCGTACACATGCTTTCCCCGAGATATAGTGCTCAAGCTTCTTTTGTTTTTTTGGGTTACACAGTCTCCCATCTAGATTCACCTGCATTTCTGCACCTTTGCATTTGCCAGTACATTCTGAAATCAAAACCCGTATTCGGGCCCAAAAAACCCCCGTCAAAACTGTCTGGTTTGATTTTCCTTGCCCCCATGGGAAAGGGCTTCCCTCTCTATACTGATCGTAGTCCCTTTTATGGTACAGTTTTCAGGCCCTTTGAGTTTTAATCAGATCTACTAGTTTTTTCCTTTATGGGGAATTTTTCAATATATGTCAACCCTAGCAAGAGGCACCCCAAGATCTATGTTCACAATATCCTTGCTGCAGGTTTCTTCGCCAATTTGTCTCCCGTGGTCGTGCTTGCGTATGCCAACATGAGATACTATCCATACAAATTGAATGTTAAAATTTACGCTCTGTTGCATGGGTTTACTTTTTACGTTTAATGAAACTCACAATTTTTTTAATCGCCACCTGCTTTGAAAAAAATTTTAGCGTCCGAAGAGCACTTTAAGTCACAAAAACTACTCCAGACCCCTAAACTTTAAAAATTTTGGGTTTGCGAGGAGTATACCTGCCGTTTCCGTTTGGGTAGTGTTGGCCCAGTTTTGTATTTCATTTTAATTGATGTTGTAGTAAGTTTTTTTTGTATACACGCAAGCACAACCAGCTTTGTATTTAAAAGACTGACGGATCCGTCGGCGAAAACACTCATATGCATCACCCCCCCAATAGTTTCTGTGTGTTCCTTTACCGTTGCTGGGCCCCCCAATTTTTTTCCCAACACACAGTTATGCCCCGGTTTTTTTGTGGTAGAATTAAGGTCCCAGATAATTTTAAATTTTTTCCGTGGGGGAAATGGAGCGACCTTTGGTATTTTAAAAAGGGGAAACTTTGAGTTTTTAATGTTCATGGAGATTTTGTGTTTTAAAGGAGGGCGCGCGTGTGTGTGTTTTGCACGTCTACTTGCGTGATTTTATGGGGGCGTTGTTTTTGGAAATCTGAGAGATACGAGGGTTCCCTAAGAGTTTTGCCCCCAAATTTAGGGTGGAAAAAAAATTTTTTTCTATCAAAAAATGGAGGGAAAGTTTAATTCTGATCTCATGTTTACTATCCTTGCGGTTTTTCGGGGGCCGAGGATAATCCTCATAGCTTCATTTTTCCTACCTTCAAACTACCTATTTTTTTATTCCTTTCACTGCAACAAGTGGGGTGCATGGTATCTACAGCGACCTTATAAAAGGGCCAAATAAAACAAATTCCCAGCGAGCTTAAAATTGTGGGCCCTGTTCTCTTCCGACAAGAAATTTCAAAGGTTTTTTAAATTCCCCTCCCGGTCTCTTCTTTAGAGGAAGACCGGTCCCGGGATTTATTTTTTTCACCCCGAGATATTTAATTTTTTGGGGATATGTCAAGCTTCCCGGTGACCTAGCGAAAAGTGGGGGGGGTAGATACATGGTTTTTGAGCCCTTTTTTTCTCAGCCCCCCGGGAAAAGAAATAATCCACACCATGAGCCTTTGCTGTGGGGTTCGTCGAGAAAATTTTTTGCATCCCCACTTGTGATGATGCTCTGACGCATATGCATCAGCATAGCATTAATGGATTACCATCCCCCAATTTGGGGTATCGCCCCAGCTTTTGCATGGGGGACATTTAACGCATAGGGGTGAAAAACTCCCCCCCTGTGGCGTCCCAAAGTTCAAAAGATGTGAAAGGGGAAATTCTCACTCCCCCGAACAGGACACTTGCAGATCTGTTTGAGAGATACATTCTAATCCCGTTCCCAAATATCTTTCCCGGATGCCAAAGCTTACTAATTGTTTTTAGGATAACTTCTCGTTTGCAAAGTCCAAAAACTGACTTAAGGTCAAAAAAAAACATGTTCTTCCCTGGATTAGAGTGTGAAAAGTACTCTGCAAAGCAATGTTTGTGCTAAGTCCCCATAAAAATCCGTACAGTCCCGGGAGATAATTTACCTTTCAAAACCCGTCCTGAGTCTGCTCAAAATTTTCCTTTTAGAAATTTGCATACACATGAGGTTAATTAAAATTTGGGCGGTATTATCAGTGTTGATTTCGGTATAGGGGTGTTTAGACTGCGGGTCCCGGGGCCAGGCAGAAACCTTTTGACAAACTTAACCTGTATAAAGGGGCAAAAGGGGGTTACCCGGGACCCGAGCTATAAGGCGGGGGGGGGACACTATAGGTTAAATTTAAACCCCACCTGGGGCGGCCCCTTTTCCTTTGATCAGTGCATTGTTCCCTTTCCCACTCAGTGAAAACTAGCAAAGTCGATGGGGGCAGTAAAAAACACCAATCTCAAAAGGGAAAATTTTCGTCCAAATTTTGATTGACTAAGGGTTTCCCGAATATTTGTGGGGAAATGAGCTCCCAAATTTTGGGCGCTCCCGCCCCTTGACTAAGGGGCATATCTGCTTGTGCAAAAGGACTATGGGAAATGCGGGGTGTAGTTGTTTTCCTGAAATTCGATTAAATTTTTTTTCCCGAAACCCCCGACCTTGAGGTGTTTTTGTTAAAGCTTTGTAGGGAAAATATTTAAAGTGTTCATTTTTTGAAAAGAGTTTTTTTTTCCCGTAGGTTTTTTTTTGCCTTTAAAAAATTTCCAATTTTTAAAGGGGGTTTCAAAGGGGTTTTTTCCTGCTTGTAGGATTTTTTGGTCTAAAGGGGTCCTGGAACTCGCTTTTTTCCCTTTTTAATTTAAAGTAGGGGTTTCAACCGGGGCCCACTTTTTGGTTTTTTTGGAGCGTTGTTTTTAAATTTCTTTTTCTTTTTAAGGGTTTCCTTTCAACCCCAATTTTAAATTTGAACTTTGGTATTTTCCCCGGAAAAATTTTTTAAAACCCTTTCTAGGTGTAACCATTTGACCATAAAAAAAAATTTGTTTATTTTAAAAGGAAAGCTAATAACGGGGATTTTTAAAATTTCATTTTTTGGTTTTTGTTTTGCCTTTTTGTATTACAAAACAAAAGTATTCTCGGTTTAAATTTTAAAGGGGGTTTCCCTTTTTAGCTTTTGTTGAACCATTTTCTTCCCGGGGCCCAAAGCACAAGGGCCCTTTTTAAAAAAAATAATTTACCTGCCCCGCCACGTTAGGTTTTCTTTTTTCCTATTAATCTGTTCAAGATCTTTGGGTTTTCACAAAAATATCTTCCCTTTTTCCCATTGCATTGATTTCTCCCCCCCAAAATATTAATTTTTCCACATTAAAATCTACCTGCTTTTTGTCCGTTTTTCCAAAAGTTGGGAATTGGCCCTTTTTTGGAAAATTTTACCAACCCCTTGTATAATTTTCAGAGGAAAAACCGGTTTCCAAAAGTAATGTGTAGCCTTTTGCTTTGATTTTTGGAAATTTGGGTATAAGGGGTATGACCAAATTTAAAACCCCCATTCCTTTGGCGTAAATTAGCCCCAATTTTCTAGGGGCCCCGGGGTTTTATTTTATTTTCTGATAAGGGGTGAAAAGGGATTTAAAACGCACCCTATTTGGGGGTTTTTTTATTAGAAAAATTTATTTAAATTTACGGTTTCACCGTTTTCCTAAAGAAAGGGAATTGTTTTTCTTTTTTTTCCCTTTTATTTTAGATTCTTTAAAATTCTTTGATGGCTTTTTATTTATTTCTGGGGGGTGATTAGGTTTGTGGGTTTATTTTTCTTTTTAATTTTGTTTGGCCTTTCCCTTGATACTATAGTAATGGTAACCCAAAACATTTTTATGCGTACAAACCGTTCTTTAAATTTTTTTTCAGGGAAAAAAAAAAAAAAAAAAGGTAATTTTTTTTTTTTTCCCCCATAATAAAAATTTTCCGGATTGTTTAAATTTTTTTTAGCTCACTTCATACTTTAAAATTTATTAGAAAGTGGTAATTTTTAAAAATTTTTCGAGGCCCCTTTCCCCTCATTTTCAACTCCACACATCCCTTTTTTGAAGCCCCCCATTTTTTCCCCTGGGCTTTTGGCACGCTCCCCCTTTTTGGGGCCCCCTGCGTAATAAAAATATCAGAGACCTCATTTTATTTTCCAAAAATTACTAACATCCTCAGAACGACCAAAAAATTTTCCCCTTGTTTTCCTACACATCATTTTTCCCTTTAATCATTTTTTTTAAATTCAGAACCTCTTCCTATTTTTTTTCATTCAAAACAATTTTCCCTTTCCCCAAGACCTTTTTTCCCCGGCCCTATCATTTTTTTTCACAATTTTTTGGTTTTTTTTTCCGCCCGCCTGTGTTTTATTTTGTGTACCGTTTTTAAGGAAAGGTTTTGGGGGGTTTTGTTTTGTTGTGTTTTGTGGGGGGTGTTTTGTGTGTGTGTGGGTTTTATTTTTGTGTTGTATTTTGGAGAAAAATACGATAAAAACACGAAAAGCAGTATCGTTTCCCAAACGAAAAAAACCCTAAAAGGGCTTCAACCCAATGGATTCTTCCCCTTTTTTCCCAAACTGTGTTTTTTTCTTGTAGCATCCGCCATCTTTTACGATTTCTGCCCCTTTGTTTTGGGCGCTTATCTGGGCTAAATATATTTTTTTTTTTAGGGGGGTTTTCTTCCCGGTGGGAAATTTAAAAAAGGGGTTTAAAAGGTTGCCAAAAGTTCCAAAAGTTTTCCCCCACAAGACAGAAAACCTAAGGTGGGGGTAGATATTGTGATTTTTTAACCTTGGTTTTCCCTGGCAGAGAAGGGTGATGAAAAATTTAATAAAAACACGTTACATAATTATTTCCCCGTGTTTGCGGTTTTTAACAAACAGGGAAAAACCGCAAAAGACTGCAAAGGCGCCTGCGTTGGGGGGTTTTCCACTTAGGGGAAGGGGTTCGACGCCCGGCTTCCGCGTGGGAGTCAGCGACCGTATCCATATGTTGAAACCTCTTTGTCTTTTTGGGAATGAAGTATTTCCCACGTTACTTATTAATCGATTTCGTTAAAGTGTGTGTGTGTTTGTGTTAATAACATTCTTATGGAGAATAACAGCAACGCCCCAACTTAAAAACTAAGGCAAACGGGAACCCAGCAGCATTTATCATGTGATTAGCCAGCACTGCATAGAATTTAAGAAAATTTTTTGAATATTCATTTCAAGTCATATTTCGTTTTTACATTTTTTTAACTAAGTCTCGTTTTATAGACTTTTCTGTGAAACGACAGATAGCTAATTTAGATGTTAAAAGCCACTTAACATATTTCATAGTGATTGATAAAATAACCTGCATTACTTAAAAAAAAATAAAATAAATAAAAAAAATAATAAATGCGGAAACCAATTTTGAGCTATTTTCCTTATCATTTTTATTTTGTAAAATTTCGACTGATACATATTACTTTGCTAAAACCATGCTACCACTCAGAACAAAACGATGAATGGGCTTTTGCGTTGAGAATAGTGTGATCGATGGGCAGTTTCTTTAAGCTGTCTGGTAAGTTCAGTGAAAGGCATGGGTGGAAGAGAGACGGAACACTAAGTCTTTAAATCTAAAAAAGGTATTGCTGTCTCTTTATATTATATATATATATATATATTAATATATATATATATATATATATTATATAATATATATAAATATATAAAATTATTATATCTTATAATCTATAAAATTATTATATCTAATCTATATTATTATTTTATAAAATATATATATTATATAGAAATTATATATATATATATATAATATAGTTATATAATATATAAAAGATAAAAAATATATATTTTAATATCTATATATAATATATATATATATATTTTATATTTTAAAATAAAATAAAACAGATATATATTATATATATATATATATATATATATATAATATATATTCCTCAATCCCTCTGTCATGTTACAGCATTAACAGATATACACATGATGCTGGCAAAAGTAACATGCCTCAAAAGTCGATTTATTCTATTTTCAAAATTATCTGGGAAATCAACTGGTTATCGAAATTCAAATTCAAATCAAATATGCAACGCGCATTAGTTCATATTCAGTGATTTAAAAACATTTATTTTAATATATTGCGAGGTCTTTACAGCAGCCATTGTAAACCATAATGTTCATCGCAGTTTATAATTAGGTCGCACCATTAATCACCTTTTTAAAAAATTAATCAGAAGTCAGACTCATAATCCACCTCATTATGCCACACGTAATGTACGCAAATCATTAATGTTAAGCGGCTGTATTGTTATCATATTAATTGTGATTATTATCCTGTGCTTTGACACGTTATTTTGCTATTCACAGGAACTAGAACTAATGTGATTGTAGTTTTTAATTTGTTAAATATTTGGCAGAGAGATGGAGAGAGAGAGAGAGAGAGAGAGAGAGAGAGAGAGAGAGAGAGAGAGAGAGAGAGGAGAGAGAGAGAGAGAGAGAAGGAGAGAGAAGAAGAAGGAGAGAAGGGGAGAGAAGAGGAGAGAGGGGGAGAAGGATAGAGAGAGGGAGAGAGAGAGGGGGAAAAGAGAGAAAAGAGAGAGAGATTGAAATAGATAGATAGATAAATAAAATAATAATAGATAGATAGATAGAAGAGAGAAGAGAGAGAGAGAGAGAGAAGAGAGAGAGTAGGGAGTAGAGATGAGAAAAAAGAGAAACACGAGAGAGGGGCACAAAACAAAACAGAGCAAACGTACGAAAGAAAGCGAGAGAGGGAGACAATAATAAAGAAATCTAATGATCGAGGAAAAGAATGAAAGCAGCGTTGCCTTTCTGCCATTTACCTGTCCAATTAAACTTTACATGGAAGTTGACCGAAGGCAGTTGGGGAAAATAGCCAGAACCCTTAAAGGAGAGGGACCCCGGGCGGGGAGAAGGTTGCAGCGGAAATGGATGACAGAATAAGGGTATAAATAATAAGGAAAAAGAGAGGGCAGAATAGTTTTTTGAAAATTTTAAATTTTTTTTATATATATTTTAAAATATATAAATAAAATTATTATGTTTATTTTAAAAATTAAATATAAAAATATATATATATAAAATATATAAAATAAAATAGATAATAGATGAGATAATAGATGTAGAAAAATTTATATGCATATCGTATATATACATATATATTATTTAAAAATAATATATTATATATATTATATATATATATTATTTTATTTTATATACCACCACACCAACAAACCAAAAAACCGAACACACAACACACCACCCCCAACACCATATTGAATAAATATATATATATATATATAAAATTAATAAATATTTAATATAAATTAATAAATATATAATTATATTTTAAAATTTTTTTTTATAAAATTGTATGGTATTATTATATTTATATTTAATTTATATTTAATTTTTAATCTTTTTAGGGTTGTGTTTGTGTGTTATATATATGTATATAAATTTTAAAATTATTTATTATTATATTAATATAATTATAATAAAATATATTATTTTTAATTATGTGTGTGTGGGGTGTGTGTGTGTGTGTGGGGGTTTTTTTTTTTTTTTTTTTATTTTTTATTATTTATTTATTTTTTATTAAAAATTAATAATAATACATCTACTCTCTACATTACATACTCTACTCATCTACATATTTCATTCATAAAACCCAAAAATTTCATTGGGCTAAACCAGCGGGGGCATCCCATATTGTAATTTATTTTTGGGATGCGGTCGGAGCCATAAAATAACAAAAAAAGGCCCCCCAAGGGTTTTTTTTTGCTTGCGTCCCCCTCTAATGGAAAGCTACCTCTGCGTTTTTTTCAGTTGACTAAAATTTCCCCCAGTATACTGCTCTGCCGGAATACCGTTGCACTCGCCACTGGAACCATTGCCCCGCTCCGACTTCACCCTTAACCCTCAGGTCAGTTTTAAAGTCCATCCATGATAAATATTTTCATTCATATCCGTGCCATCACCGATCGGGGTTTGACGAACTACTAGGCGAAAAGGTAGAAACATAAAAAGAAAAAAAGATACACAGACAAATAGACAGGCAAATAAATATAAAAACAGAGAAAACAAACAAACAAAGAGACAAGACAGAAGAAACAAATAAAATCCTTAAGATAAGCATCTAAACCAGAGACCCTTTTCACACAGGCTCCTGACTCGTGGCTTCGAACTCTGGGGTTACTCTTGGCTCTACGAATATCGTCTTATTGACCTGGACTGGTCTTCCCCCGTAACGTGGTGGGTGGCTGCCATAGGGGTGGATTTTGTTTACTACTGGACCCATAGAGCAACTCATGGTAAGGGATACGTGGCCATTTTTTTATGTTTTTGTTTTCATGGAAAGGATTGTTGTGGTAAGGGATACGTGGCCATTTTGTTTTGTTTTTGTTTTCATTGAAAGGATTGTTGTTATAATATGTGTGATGATTATAGTGATAATAAAGATAATGATAATGGCAATGATATTGATATTGATATTGATATTGATATTGATAATGATAACAATAATGATAATGATAATAATGATAACAATAATGATTATTGTTGCTGTTGTTTTTGTCATTATTATTATTATTACTACTGCTATTACTATCAGTATTATCATTATCATTTTTCTATTTATCATTAACAACATCATTATCATTATTATCTTTGCTATTTTTTGACGAAAAAGTACATCACCAAACACACAAAAACATGACATACATGGACTATAACGAAATCCTACAGAGAGAACAAGAACAGCACACATATCAGCAAATAACATACAACATACACATTAACAACAAACAGGAATAATAAAGAGAATATTAAGTTGAAAATAATAAATAAATAAATGTATTAAAACAAATAAAGAAACAAATAAAACAAATAAAAACACATTAAATCAAACTAAAAGAAGATCTAAATCGACCACCAAAATACCTTTTTTTTTTAACCATTAACCACCTAATTCGCTCTTTTTTCTTTAATTTCCTTAACAAACCACAAGGATAATCAATAAATTGTCAACAAAAACACACACAAAAAGACATTCTCTTCAACCAGGAAAGATCAAGTTTCAACACCAATGAAAATAATTCATGAAATGATTATCACAACCATAAAATTCAACCACTAAGATATAACTACCTAACGATCTAATTCCTCTGTTCTGCCTTTATTCGTCTCAACCAGAAATCGTACAAATCCATTGAAAAAAACAATAAAGAACAACAATAAAAACCCTTATCTCAACCATAAAAACCCACAACCACTCAACCCAACGCAACTAATTCCCTTCTTCCCTCTGTCCTTCTCAACCAGAAAACACCATATCTCAACATCAATAAAAAAAAAATTAATAAGCTTATCTCAACCATAGAAAATCAACCAAAGAAAAACACAATCCTCTTCTCTCTATCCAGAAAATCGACTTCATAAGAAAACAATAAAAGTAATAAAGACACTGTATCTCTACCATAAAAAAAATCTGCCATAAAAAAAT
>NC_051403.1:47861185-47868685 GCF_015228065.2 Penaeus monodon
AAAAAAAAAAAAAAAAAAAAAAAATACTTGCAATTGAACGAGACCAGAGGAAACCTTTGACTTAGGGAAAAGTTAACAGGTGTTTCATATGCCACCTGCTCGTGTTTGGCGGTTCACGAGTGTTCTCCACGGAGACAACGTCCCCCACTCGAGGTCAGAGGTCAACTCGGGTCGGCAGCTATGCGGAGGGGGCGGAGCAGCGGTAAGCTGGCTGGCCCACTCGGTAGCTGTTTTGCTTATGATTATTGTGATTATTATTCCCAGGGAAGGAGAGAGAGGAGGAGAGACTCTCTCTCTCTCTCTTCTCTCTCTCTCTCTTCTATTTCTTTTCTCTCTCTCATCTCTTTTCTCTCTCTCTCTTTTCTTCTTCTCTCTTTTCTGTCTCTCTCTCTCTCTCTCTCCTCTCTCTTTCTCTCCCCTCTCTCTCTCTCTCTCTCTCTCTCTCTCTCTCTCCTCTCTCTCTCTCTCTTTCCCCTCTCTCTCTCTCTCTCTCTTCCCCTCTCTCTCTCTCTCTTTAGCAATAACCCGCAGTGATACCAGTGCAAACATGGAAATCAGTTTGATAAGCAATCTATCATTCGGCAGTGTAACAATAGTGCTTTAACACAATTCTGTGTTTCGTGGCTACTAAAAGTCTTGGGCAAGGTCGGTCATCTACGATAAAATCAAAAAAATATTACGGCCGGCGAAATCGAAAACAAGCCCATAACATTGAATCAGTTTAAACAGACTCCAGAAAACCCAGAAATACGACAAGGACACCAAAAGAATGATAAAACGTTATCGTGCACACAATGATTGATCAGTGTGTCGATAATCAAAACTTAGTGTTCGCAAAAACTACAACCCGGACACTCCCCCAAACAGAAATTGGTCACCGCCTAAGAAATCAGGTATTTCTACTCCTTTTGTTAAATTTTTCCAAAAGAGTACAGATCAAGAAACACAGACCTGTAATGGGCCCTCCTTCACTGATCAAAATTTGATCGAGAACAAAATTGACTTGCTGATCGGAATGTTCTCCGAACAGCAATTGTCCATTAACAAAATTATAGAGCAAAAGCAAGCAGAGGACATATCGGTCACACAGGAACCCCCTATCTCCCATATCCCACCCGTGATCAGACCACCTATGAAACCTTCCCTTTTACATCTCCTCCCCCAGTCACAACACCCCTACCTCCACCCCCAAACCCCTCCTCCACACCCTCCACGCCCATACCACGACCGGCAATCCTTCCCCCCCAAAAACCTCCTCCCCTCTCTCGCTGCCCGCGGCCAGCCAGCTGCCTCACATCCTTGCTGACTCCTCGACCTTCAACTCTGCTGAGCCATCCACGTGCCCCTCAACCGGCGCTCCTAGCCAGCAGACCCCGGCCCACACAGACTCCCCCGCCTCCCCCAAGTCAATTAAGACCCCTCCCGCCGTCAGACCGAAAACCAACACACCAAAGAAGACCAAGGTTGAAGCTTCTACACAAATAACACCTAAACGGAGCTTTAGAAAAAAACAGAACAACAAGAATAACAAGCAAATTGAACCACTCGACCCCACCCGCCACTGGGAGGAAACAGCTCAGCAGCAGGTGGAAGGGGCTACCGCCCTACCGACTGCCCCCCCTCCTCCAGCAGTGTCACCAGTCATCATAACAAACTATGCAGAACGAACGAAGTCTACACAAGATGTTGATGAAGACGGTTACACCAAAGTAATATCAAGAAACCAGAGGAAAAAAGACAGAGAAAACCAAACACCAAAGCCGTTGAAGGGAGCAGATCGTCCAAACACAGTCTACCTCTACATAACCAGTTGTCACCCAGACACAAACGAAGAGGACATTGAACAACATTTATCTGAAAAGTTTGAAAACATTTCAAGTGTGAAAGCCCATAAGACAGTGATGACACATGACTACTACGCCAGCTTCACAGTGTCTGTAAGGGAAAGGACATAAAGCCCGATCTGTTTATAGACTCTGATGCTTTCCCTGACAATGTTAAAGTGTTCTTAAACAGAAACAAGTACAAGCGCGATCAGAATGTTTGACAAGGCAACGCCGTCAGCGTTACCAGTGACCAGATCGCATAAGGTCCTAAAAATAGAGCATATAAATGCTCAATCTCTCCTCGGACATTTTGAGGAAATTAAAATGCTAGTTGAGGAGAGAACCATAGACATTTTATGCATAAGTGAAACATGGCTCCACCAGGAAATGGACAGTAATTTCATTAATATTCCAAATTTTAAAGTTTATAGATGTGATGCAGGGCGAGGAGGAGGAGTATGTATATATGTACGGGATACCCTGAAGTCAAACAGGATATCTGCTACAGCAGTTAGCAATACTGCTGTAGAAGATGTCTGGGTTACCGTACAAAGCAACATGCTTCCTTCTTTTATTATTGGCGCTGTCTATAGGCACCCCCATGCTACCTCTGAATCTTTTGAATACATTGAAAAGGTGTTTAGAGAAATGTCTTTAAAACAGAAACCGCTTTTCATCTTAGGCGACCTGAATGATGATTAACAAAATCTAATGCTAAGTTAGCTAAGATGATTAAGAAAAATAAATTTGAACAAATAATAGATAAGCCTACACGAATTACAGAAAAACACCTCTTCTCTGTTGGATTTAATAATAACTAACAGACCAGACATCATTACTCACTTCGATGTCATCCCGTGTCATGTTGCTGACCATGAACTTATCACGATGACGTTAAATATAAAGAAAACAAAGCGACCACCAGTAATAAAAACTTTTCGCGATTTCAAACACTATAACCTCAATCTTTCTGCGAGCTTATCTTGTCTAAAGAAAGTACTCTATCAAATATTTCACTGACAGATAATGTAAACGACCAAGTAACTATCCTTACAGAAGTTATTAAAAGCAGCATTGATGCACTGGCTCCCTACGTAACACGAACCGTCAAACGTCCTCCTGCTCCATGGATAAATGACGACATTCAGAGAGCCATTCGCGATAGAAACAATGCCCACCAAGCCCTTAAAAGTAACAGAAATGAGGCCGCCCTTCAGGTAGATTATAAAGTCAAAAAGAAAAATGTAAAATTACTAATTCAACGTGCAAAAAGAAATTATTTCAGAAATAAATTCACAGAAAATAAGGACAATTCTAATAAAACATGGAAAATTGTTAAAACACTAGTGCCTTACAAAAAGCACCTCACTAATGATTGCATAAGGCCCATACAAAGAACCGACCATTTTAATGACTTTTTTTTTTAATTGGAAAACTAACTTATGAGCAAACAATTGCTTCTAAGTTACAACAAAACATAGATCGGGCAAGGCTTACAACTAATTTTTTCAGACCACAACCAGTGAACATAGAAACAATCATCTTAGTAATAAAACATCTTCGCGAAACAAATGCTGTAGGAGCAGACGGCATTGCTTTGCGCTTTATCAGAGATAGTCTACCTGCAACTGTACATTATCTGACGGTCATTATTAACACCTCTCTTGTTACTGGTGTCTTTCCGTCGCTTTGGAAACATGGTATAGTAACACCAATTTTCAAATCGGGGGATATAGACGATGTCAATAATTATCGCCCTATTACTATACTCCCTATCTTATCCAAAATTCTTGAAAAAATTATAGCAAATCAACTGACGAGTTTCCTGGAGGCCAATGATTTATTATCTAAAACACAACATGGTTTTAGAAATAGGTTATCTACTGAAACAGCTTTACTGCAAATTACTGATGAAAATTTATAATAACATAGACAAAAATCAGGTAAATTTGCTCACATTATGCGACCTTTCTAAGGCTTTTGATAGTGTCAACCATGATATTCTCCTTAACAAATTAGTAAATCATAAAATTGATACCTTTTGGTTTAAAAGTTATTTAGATACAAGGACCCAATCGGTAAGAATCAATAATGATATGTCATCAAAACAACAAGTACCTTTTGGTGTTCCGCAAGGCTCTATTTTAGGTCCGATCTATTTACAATTTTCATAAATGATTTATCAACAATAGCCCATAACTGTCTTTTAGTGCAGTACGCCGATGATTCACAGTTTCTTCATAGTGACTCAGTAAACAACCTAAACACGTTAATAAGAAACACTCAACATACTCTTACACAAGCAAAATTATATTTTGACACAAATGGCCTTAAACTAAAACCCACATAAAACTCAATGTATATTCATAGGTAGTCGGCAGAACATAGCTAGAATTCCCAATGACACAATCATAGAATTTGAAGGCTGCTCTATTAAACCGAGTACTTCAGTGAATAATCTAGGAGTACACTTAGACAGCTTCATGACATTTGAGCCCACACGTGACAAAATACACAGGAAGGTAGTGGGTACCCTGATATATCTTAATCACATAAGAAATCAAATCACTACTGAAACTAGAATCATGGTTGTTCAAACTCTAGCTCTAAGCATACTAATGTTCAAACATTTGGGGATCGGCTAACAAGACCAGATGCAAAAACTGCAAAAATTACAAAACTTTGCTGCCAGAGTAGCACTAGGTAATATCAGTAAACTTGATCACATCACCCCACATATAAAAAAATTGAAATGGTTAAAAGTCAATTCTAAATGCAGCTATGACACATGTGTATTCATTTACAAAATCATTCATGGGAATTATCCAAAATGGTTAATGCCTTTACAAACCGTAGGGAACACATCAGGTGTCCAGACACGTCAAGTAAATTCCCTTTTTGTTAAGAGATCGAATACCTATACAGGGCACGTCAAATGGAAATACGTGGACCCAAGATATGGAACATGATACCAGATAATATAAGAGACATTAACAGCTTCTTTAATTTTAAAACGAAATTAAAAGAACACCTCTTAAATACACAGATGTAAATATAAATGTATTTATGTAAAGAATAACCATTGTAATTTAATGGAATAAAGTGTTTTGACTTTGACTTTGACTTTGACTCTCTCTCTCTCGATATTCCATCTACTTTTTCTATGTAAACATTTTTCTGATTTTCAAATTTCTCTCTACTTCCTCCCTCCAACTTTCCTCTCTCCCACTTCCTCTCTCTCTCTCTCTCTCTCTCTCTCTCTCTCTCTCTCTCTCTTTCTCTCTCTCTCTTTTCTTTTTTTTATTCTTATTTCATTATTATTATTATTATTGCTATTTTTTTAAGAACTAAGCGTAATTTCAAGTAACTTGCTACGTTTATGTTAACTGTTGGAACGATTCAGGTTTACCAGAGGAAGATTTGCGTGTTTTTATTTTCTTTCTTTCTTTCTTTCTCTCTCCTCGTGTCTGCCTGCTTGTGCCTGGTTGTCTCTCTCTCTCTCTCTCTCTCAGTATGCATCTATCTACATACTTCATCACTCAAGGATTAACTTACATCAATATCTCTGCACGCGCATATATACGTATATATTCTGCCGCAATATCCTCCCCCGCTGAGAAAGAAGTTTCTGCTTCCACTCCGAAAGAAACTTCTAGGTCGTTCAGATAAAGTTGCTATAATATCATTGCCACCATCATCGGTGTAACTATCATCTCATTGCCACCTATCACAATGTTCTCATTAGTGGGTTTAATGATGAGGATAATGATATTTACATGTACTCCGATATTCATATTGCCAGACACTTTGAGGTATAAACATTCTGCGTTAAAGAAATTTTCTTCCGGATTCCATTTCACCATCATCCCTTTTACTTTCTGCTGCTTGTGGATGACGACGAACTATTTGGTCAATGAGTTCAAAGATAAGGGAGAACCAGTTACGATCACACTGAAGGTTATCGGCCTCGTCACAATGTTCATCACACTCTTAACCCACTATGTGATCTGTATATGTAAATCTTACTTTATTCCCAAGAATTTTGATCTTCGCGAAAAGGCTAAGGCTAGAACAGACATCAGCAAAATCGACTGGGACTTCTGCGTCAGATGCAACAGCCAGCGGCCATCTAGTGCATCGGACTTGGGTGTGGCTGTAATCTGAGTTCGAGCGTTCGAGTCACGGCTGGTGCATTGTTTCCTTGGGCAAGGAGCTTCACTTCAATTGCCTGATTCTTTTTCTTCTTTTTCTTCTTCAGCTGGCTTTTCCATGTTCATGATGGGTCGCCGGTGCGGATCTTCTGGTTCCAGCTGCGTCGGTCTTGCGCGTCACGCTCTCGGACTCCGACTTCCCTCATGTCCTCATGTCCTTCCCTCATGTCACGCTCTCGGACTCCGACTTCCCTCATGTCCTCGCGGTAGCAGTCATACATCCTCCGTCTTGGTCTTCCTTGTCTCCTTATTCCGATCTTCATATTCAATAGTTCTATGAATCCCGCCCTTCACTTTTGCACTAATTCTTCGGTCACAAAGAACGCCTGTGACCTTTTTCCAACTGTTCCAGCTTGTACTGTTGAACCTAGATATTTAAATTCCATGACACTCACTTTCCTTGAGTTTCCACCATTTCGTTTCCGTATTCCTTTCTGCTGTATGGGTTTGATAGTTTTAATTTTGATCTTGCAAACTAGGGGCCTATGCTATTTTGCCACGCTCTCACCTGGTAGGACTTTGCAATCGAGTACATCCTTTAGTTGTTACCTCCTGCATGCTATGTAATCCATCTGTGTATTATTATTGCCACTTTTGTAGGTAATCTTCTGTTGTTCTAGTTTCATGAAGTATGTGTTGACTAATGCCATACCTCCTGCTGCTGCCCAGTCTACAATACGGTCGCCGTCGTCATTACGTATACCTACTCCATGCCTACCCATGCACTCACTTGATCCTGTATTGCCTTCGTCCACATGTCCATTCAAATCACCACCCACCCACATTACTTCTAATGGTGGTACATTCTGTATAACACGTCCGAGATTGTCCCCAAATTCTTCCTTTTCCTCTTCCTCGCATCCTGTTTGAGGCGGAGAGGCACTGACAATGTTGATAATCCTATTTTCCACTTGTATCCTGACTCTCATTAACCTGTCCGATTTTCGATTCACTTCTAATACGTTCTTCTTCATCTCTGGGTCCAAGATGATTCCAACCCCATTTCGTCTGTTGTTCGTACCACAGTAAAAAACTTATATCCATTACCGATTTCTTTTGCCTTCTCACCTTTCCATTTGGTTTCCTGAACGCATAATATGTTGATTCTTCTGCGCTCCATCAGATCGACTAGTTCCATGCTTTTACCACTGAGACTTCCCGCATTTACTGTCCCAAACACCATCACTTTCTCCACCTTCTTATCTCTCTTCTCCCTCCTCTGAGCTAGCTTCTTTTGCCGTATCCGCTCTTGATACGGTAGCCGTAGTCCATTTCTCACAGGTGAACGGCGATCTACCTGCGCGTCGCCCACCGGGTACGCCGTAGCATTTCCCTGTCTTCGATTTTTTATCCACATCATAATATTAGATTGGCAGCTTCTTATTAAGGCCGGATGCCCTTCCTGACGCCACCACAGATGTCGGCGGTGGACCTAGCCCTTGCCTGAATAGGCATACCCTACA
>NC_051403.1:47881185-47891823 GCF_015228065.2 Penaeus monodon
AAATAGAATAAATCGACTTTTGAGGCATGTTACTTTTGCCAGCATCATATGTATATCTGTTAATGCTGTAACATGACAGAGGGATTGAGGAATATATATATATATATATATATATATATATATATATATATATATATATTATATGATATAACTATATATATATTTATATATATATATATATATTAATATATATAATATATGCATATATATATATATATATAGATATATATAGATATATATATTTATAAATATGTATATATTTGTGTATATATATATATATATATATATATATATATATATATATATATATATAAAGAGACAGCAATACCTTTTTTAGATTAATGACTTAGTGTTCCGTTCTGTCTTCCACCCATGCCTTTCACTGAACTTACCTGACAGCTTAAAGAATCTGCCCATCGATCACACTATTCTCACCGCAAAAGCCCATTCATCGTTTTGTTCTGAGTGGTAGCATGGTTTTAGCAAAAGTAATACGCATCAGCCGAAATTTTACAAAATAATAATGATAAGGAAAATAGCTCAATATTGGTTCAGCATTTTTTTTTTTTTTTTTTTTTTTTTAAGTAATGCAGGTTATTTTATCAATCACTATGAAATATGTTAGGTGACTTGAGCATCTAAATTAGCTATCTGTCGTTGCACAGAAAAGTCTATAAAGCGAGACTCTAGTTAAAAAAATGTAAAAACGAAATATGACTTGAAATGAATATTCAAAATGGTTTTCTTAAATTCTATGCAGCGCTGGCTAATCACATGATAAATGCTGCTGTTTCCGTTTTGCCTTAGTTTGTAAGTTTGTGCGTTGCTGTTATTCTCTATAAGAATGTTATTAACACACACACACACTTTAACGAAATCGATTAATAAGTAACGTGGGTAATACTTCATTCAAATTGACAAATAGGTTCCGATATCTATCGGACAGCAATGGCGGAGTGGATACGGTCGCTGACTCCCACGCGGAAGACCGGCGATCGAATCCCTTCCACGCCAAGTGGAAAACCTCCACGCAGGCGCCGTTGCAGTCTTTTGTGGTCTTTCTGTTTGTTCAAAACGCAATTACACGGAAATAATTATGTAACTGTGTTTTTTATTGAATTTTCATCAGTCTCTCTGTCATGCAAACCAAGTTGCAAATCACAATATCTACGCGCACCTTATGTTTCTGTCTTGTGTGGGAACTTTTGGAACGTTTGGCAACCTTTTAACCCTTTTTTAATGCACCAGAAGTAACTCCACTAAACAAAAATATATTTAGCCTCAGATAAGCGTCACGCGAAGGGCAGAAATCGTAAAAGATGGCGAGATGCTACAAGAGAAAAACACAGTTCGGGCAAAACGGACAATCCAATGGCGTTGAAGTCTTTTAGGGTCTTTTCGCTTGTAAACGATACTGCGTTCGTGTTTTATCGTATTTTTATCAATCCTTTAGCCATGTAAATCTAGCTGCAAGTCCCCTCTCGTGTCTGCCTTGCCTTTTCCCAACATTATAACTTCTCTTGATGCTCTCAGAGTAACTGCATTTAACAGATGTCTGCATTCGAAGCGAAACCGACCGTGCTTCGAAAAAGGGATTTTGCAAAAGAAAACGAAAATAGAGATTGATTGCAAATATGCCGACATACACACACACACGCGCGCGCGCGCGCGTTGTGTGTGTGTATGTGTGCGTTTGCTGTTGAATTTTCCCCTATGTTTTTAATTAATGCCAAGCAAGGAAACTAAATATCCGATATTTCCTCGAAACCATCCCATTATAAACGCAGCCCTGACGGGGAAGCCGCCCCCGGCGGCGACGCCCAGCGACCCAACACGGCTTCAGACATGACTTTCCCTACATGCATATATTCTGTACAAACATATATACATATATATACGTGCATATATATATATATATATATATATATATATATATATATATATATATATATATATATATATATATATATATATATATAAATATATATATATATATCTTCTTCAAGTGCCCTGTCCTACAAGGACGTTGGCGATCATGGATTTTCCATGGTTTTCTTGGCAATTTAGAGCGGTGGTTTTCCGTTGCCTTTCGCCCGGTGTTTTTATCGAGTCACCATCTCTATTTACCCGACTGTAAAGACCGACTGTTGGACATCTTGAACAAGAGGAAATTAAAGTTTATTGGTCATGTAATGAGAAGTAAAAGTATTGAGAAAAACTTGCTGACAGGGATGGTGATAGGAAACAGAGGAAGAGGCAAACCGAAAACAAGACTGAGCGACAATATCAAAGATATTTGCGGACTGTCGATGGTACAAGTGGAAAGAAAAGCGTAAGATCGAGTTTAGTGGCGAAGGATGGTGGAGAGGTCCACAGCTGCTCAAACATGAGCATACCGTTATTGATGATGGGACCACTATACCTAAAACGATGCACTATGGCTAAAATGTGAAACCTAGTGCGTCTCTCCGCCTGTGTGACGGCAGGAGTTGTGCGATGAGACAAGTTCCGACCCAGGAACCTATGCCAAGCAGCCCACCTCAACTACACTTTCGACACATTCCGGCACCCACTCTTCGAGATCACCAGTGACACCCGCGCGCAACGTCCTCACGGAGATGTGTCCCTTTTCTCGCCGTGAAATCGGGTTTTTGGGCCAGCAGTAGGCGGCGGGCATGTTTCACACTGCCGCCACGGGGACTCGAACCTCCGACCGGAGATGGCGAGTCCGATGCTCTAACCGCTGAGCTATTGTGACGGCATGTAAAGGTAGGGTCAGTTTGGCCTTATAAGCTGAGGGTGACGCGGGTGCGCGCGCGCGCCTGTGCGTGTGTGTGTGTGTGTGTGTGTGCGTGTGCGTGCCTATGTGTGCGTGTGTGTGTGTGTGTATGTGTGTGTGTGTGCCTGTGTGTGTGAATGTGTGCGTGCGCGTGTGCGCGTGTGTGTGTGCGCGTGCGTGCCTGTGTGTGTGTATGTGTGTGTGTGTTTGTGTATGTGTGCGTGTGTGTGTGTGTGTGTGTGTGCTCGTGCGTCTAACGGTAGGTTCATATAAATATATATATATATATATATATATATATATATATATATATATATATATATATATATATCTTCCTAAATGTACAGATCTCCAGAAACGGTAATAGCGGTGGGACTAGCTTTATTGTTTTACTATTTCGTTCCGAGTAAACACTAACTCGCCCAAGATTAGTATAAAATTGAAATACTATATTCATCACGTCTCGCTCTTCTATTACGAATGGAAGACGCCATTGACCAGCTTTTTCCTTACATTCAACGTCACCAAGACTGCCCAGCCATAACATTTTTGTGCATTGTAATACACGTATGAAATGAGGGTAGACTGCTATTCTTACTGTATACCCTCTAAATTGTGACTTCGTTGTTGGCTTAGTGTAGAAGAATTTGTTATATTGTTTTCCTTCGCTTTTGACTCGATGACGAGTGACGTAACTAGTTGAAAAAAATTTAAGCGTCAGCGTTAGCAGGATTTACACACAGCAAAACAGAACAAAAAACGCCATAATAAAATTAAATTGTGTTGGTTGAGTCTACGGGGATGGGAGCCATGTTTCACCTATGCAATTACGGTCTACAATTCTGCGGCAAAATCCGGGATTACTTATTGTCTGAATGAAGCACAATGCATTAAATCACGATTGAATAAAAGCAACTTTTAAATACGAAAATGCGTTTTGTGAGTTTCCTGATGAACATATAAAATTTATGCAATAAACCCCTCATTATTTGTTGCTCAAACAGTACCGGTATTTTATCGATTAATTGCGCTTACATATAGTACAAAAAACATTGGAAAAAAAGATGCGATATTAACAGTAGTTCCGTGTCAAGGCATCGTGCAATCGACGCGGACGTCGTGACTCTTAAACAAACCTTCAACACCATTTTGTAACAGAGCTTGCAATCCTTAGTGAGGGTTGGCGTCAAGATTTATGCTTGCTGTAAAATGTAAAGGTGGAATCTAATTGCAGGTTGCGAGTCACATGATTTGACCTCGTCTGGGAAATTCCCAACCTTTTAACCCTATCTATCCGCCTCTGTTTGTATGTAGGCCAGTTTATGCCTATGATTACAAATATCTTTCTGTCTTAAAGTTTATTTATATGTATGTCTCCGTTTTAATGTCTATCTTTCCATCTATCTGCGTTTGCAACTGTCTACTTATCAGGTTTTCTCTCTTGTTCTCGTTTCTTTCTCCATTTCTTCTCTTACTCTTGGTCCTCACTCCGTTTCTCTTTCTTTTTTTTGTCTTTTATCCGCGTTTCCCTTTTTCCTTCTTTCTTCTCTTCCTTTTTCTTGCTTAATTTTCGCCTTCTTTTGTGTGTGTTTCTCCTTTTCTGCCGCTTGGCCCTTTTATCTTATTATTCCATCATCAATATTTCCTTGGCCATGTTTATTGTTGTTGTTTTGTTATTGCTGTTTTTGCTATGTATGATAATGATAATAATGATAATAATGATAATAATGATAATAATGATAATAATGATAATGATAACATTGATAATAATGATAGTAAATATAATAAATATAATAATGATAATAATGATAATAATGATAATAATGATAATAATAACTACTGCTATTATCATTACCTTTGTTATCGTTATTAATATCATTAGTATCATTAATATTATCATCATCATTATCATTACCATCATCCTTGTCATTACCATCATCATTATCATGATTTCTTAAGGATAAAGTTATTCTATCAATTCCTCTGATATATGTTAAATAAACTGAACACTGATGTAGCTTTATGCATTGAGAAGAGAGTGTATAAGGCGAGACTCGTTGAGAAATGTTGCGTCACACGGAAAATGCTTTTGAAACTCCGTAACATGACTTGGAATTATTTACTTATTTGCCTTTATTTTTGTAAAAATAAAATATCCCGTTTCACTTTAATTTGAATTTTTTGTACGTTACTGTTATTCTCTATAAGAGCATTCGTAATACACATACACATATAAATACAAGCACGCACGCACGCACGCACACACACACACACACACACACACACACACACACACACACACACACACACACACACACACACACAATAACACATACACGCACACACACACATTCACTAACTCTCTCACGCAAGACAGTAAATGGATAAAAAATTAACTCGGGAAACATTGCATTTAAATAGACAAGCACCTTTGCATTTCCATCGAACAGCAACGGCGGAGTGGATACGGTCGCTGACTCCCACGCGGAAGACCGGCGATCGAATCCCTTCCACGCCAAGTGGATAAACCTCCACGCAGGCGCCGTTGCAGTCTTTTGCGGTCTTTCGGTTTGTTCTCAACGCAATTGCACGCAAATAAGTATGTGCTTGTATTTTTAGTGGATTTTAATGAGTCTGTCTGTCATGTATTACCATGATTTCTTTTCTTATTTTTCCGTTCATAAAGTAAATTTTTATTATCATCATCATATCAAACATCATCATCATCATCATCATTATCATCATCATCATCATCATCATCATTACCATAATTATAATGATTACAATTATTATTATTATTATCATCATCGTGATTATCATCATCATCATCATCCTTTTTACTGTTATTATTATTATAATAATCATTATTATTATTATTATCGTTATTATTATTATTTTTTATTATTATTTTATTATTATTATTATTATTATTATCATTATTATTATTATTATTATCATCATTATTACCATCATCGTCATTATTATTATTATTATTATTATTATGATTTTGTTTGTGTTATTGATAATATATATTTCACCATCACTCTTATGTAACTGTTATTTCCGTCAATGATTTCCAGATATTTTCTTCCGAAATTCTGGAACATAACAACGGCCTCGCTGTTTTGTGTTTCATTTCTCAGACGTTTACGTAAAGTTAAGACTCGTGTTTCTTCTGCGAGTCTGTTTATTTTTAAAACTGCAAATGAAAATTGTTTTTAAACATGGGTTAAAAGTTTTATATACGTTCCGTTTAGACGCTTGAATGTATTCGTGATGTATAAGAGTTGTTGAAGGTAATTTTATGTGTAAAACTGCTCATGTTTATCAGACCTGCAATTTGAAACTATGGAAATACTTGGAGTTTTTTTTAATGGCGTTAAAATCATGGTTTAAAACTCCTGTTGCAATGTGCCCACAGCGTTTAAAAAAAAATATTCACAGAATTTGGACTAATATGTGTTGCTTATTTGATTTGAATTTGAATTTCGATAACCAATTGATATTACAGATAATTTTGAAAATACAGTTAGATTGCAGATTATCCTATAATAATTGTTGTCGCTACTATCATCACTACTGCAATGTTTTTGCAGGAGTCACAACACGCACACACACACGAAACACACACACACACACACACAACACACACACACACACACACACACACACACACACACACACACACACACAAACACACACACACACTACGCAAGCACTAAGGCATCAAAGTGATTAAATAATTAGCACTGGAAATATTGCATTTAATAAAAAATAAAACGCAATTGAACGGAAATAATTACGTGCTTGTGTTTTTAGTTGATTTTAATGAGTTTGTCTGCCATGTATTGCCTTGATTTCTTTTCTTGTGATTGTTATTGTTGCTTTCGGTATATTACTGCTGTTATCATTATTGTCTTCATCATCATCATCATCATCATCATCATCATATCATCATCATCATCATCATCATCATCATCATCATCATCATCATCATCATCATTGTAATGAAAACAATTATTTTTATCATCATCATTATCATGATCATGATTATTATCACCATCATCCTTATCTTTACTATTTATATTATATAAGTGTAATAACATTAATAATAATAATAATAATAATGATAATGATAATGATAATGATAATGATAATGATAATGATAATGATAATGGTAATGACAATAATGATAATAATAACAACAAGAATAATATTTATTATTATTATTATTATTATTATTATTATTATTATTATTATTATTACTATCATCATCATTATTATTATTATTATTGTGTGGGTGTGTGTCTGTGTTCACAGAATACTAACAGACAAGAATCTTTTTAAGTCACTTGCACAATTATCCGGATTTGCATGAACGTTTACCTGACACAGACAGCTGAACATGCTAACGAATTCCTTAAATAGAAGTACAAGCGAGCTGACATATCCATACCTGCGGCACATAACACAACATGTTTATGTAGAAGATTCAACCGTATGTTTTCAAATACTTGAGCATTATATATGCATTTTGACATATTATTATATTATGTGGTTCATGCAAATCCTCTCTTTCGACAAGAAACTTGATATGATCTGATTATGGTCGTTGCAATGCCAAGGCCCGTTACGTTCCTCTCTGCAAAGTTTTCTTTTGCAATATAAGGGGCATAGCATGTAAACAAAACTAAATGTTTTTGTGAATTTCGATATTCTTGTAGTTCCTGTTATATGTTGTTGGTGAAGGTTGTCTTCTTTTAAGACACCAACTATCTTTTTTCTTTGTTTGTTGTTTGTTTGTCGAAAAGAAGAGAAAAATGGGGGGGGGGAATAATAAATAAATAAAAACTAGGGATAAAACTCTATGGGAATCCAACACCACGTTTCGATGTTTTTCATGTTCGAGGTAACGAGTGGCTTCTTTGAAAAAGGATTTTTTTTTCTTAAGTATAATCTGTTAAGAACCTTTCTGCTTCTTTCTCACTCTGTTCCTTCGCTCCCTTTCATTTCTTCTCTTTCGTACCGTTACCGAAAGAAAAATATGCTGCTGGAAAATTACTGCTGATGGGAAACTTTTTGTTGCCGGGAAAACAGTCAAGCCGGAAGACTAGGATCGCCGGAAACAATAGTGTCGCTGGAAAAAACAGTGACGCCGGAAATTGGCCGTGATAAAATGGGCTTTGGGAAGATCACAGCCTCCGAGGCTTCCCGAGAGAGGGGAAGACTTTTGAAGTCGGAGACAAAGATACGAAAAGGTAAAGGGTGGAAATAGAGAGAAGGAGAGAGATGGAGGGGAAGGAAACAAAGGTAAAAAAAAGCATAAGATTAGAAGCGGCCCAAGAGGAAGTGAAAGAAACGTAACTTTTTAAAAATGACATAATAGTAAAAAGAATTTACCGTTATGTATATTTTCACAGGGTGTTGGTCAGGTGAAAAATTTTTAAAAGATAGGAAGAGAACGAGAAAGAGAGAGAGAAAAAAGAGTGAAACAGAGACATTGAGTAGTAACGATAATTTTTATCACTGCTGTTATCACTATTAGTCACAAGTGACAACACACACACACACAAACACACACAAACACAAACACACACATACACACACACAAACACACACACAAACACACGCACACACACACGCACACACACACACACACACACGCATACACACACACAAACACACACAAACACAAAACACACACCCTACACACACAAAAACACACACACAAAACACACACAAACCCCACACACACACCACACACACAAACACACACACAAACACACACACACACCCCACACGCATACACACACACAAACACACACAAAACACACACACACACACACACACACAAACACAAGCACAAACACACACACACACACACACACACACAAACACACACAACACACACCCCAAACACCCCCACACAAACACTACGCACACATACATCCACACAAACACATACGCACTCATTAATTCTCTCACGCAAGCACGAAGACATTAAATATTTTAAATAATCAACGCGGGAAACACTGCCTTTAAATAGACAAAACCTTCGAATTCCATCGGACAGCAACGGCGGAGTGGATACGGTCGCTGACTCCCACGCGGAAGACCGGCGATCGAATCCCTTCCACGCCAAGTGGAAAAACCCCCACGCAGGCGCCGTTGCAGTCTTTTTTGGACTTTCGGTTTGTTTTCAACGCCATTGCACGGAAATAATTATGGGGTTGAGTTTTTAATGGATTTTCATCAATATGCCTGCCCCTGCAAATCAAGTTAGAAGTGACGATTTTACTCGCACCTTTATGTTCCTGTCTTGTTTTTAGAAACTTTACAACGTTTTAACCCTTTTTATAAACGCTAAACAAAATTTTAGGGACAGAGACAGCGTCTACAGTGGCACCTAGTGGCACGTGGCACTAAAAAAAAAAAAAAAATACATTTGGCTTCAGTATGTTCCACGGAGAGGAATCGTAAAATTGAGATAAGGTACAAGGAAGAAACAAAAACGGTGTCGGGTTTATAAAGCGAGCATTTCCTCACTGGGAAAAAAAGAAAGATTTTGTTAAAGAAAAAAAAAATAAAGTGACCTGCATACCGACGAAGGAAACCCAAACCCCGCCGTGTGGGGCAGTTGAGATACCCAAAGGTTGCAGAAGGGTCATTATTGCAGGAAACAAACCCGGGGGAGAGCGACGTGACTCCGCAGATTGGCTGCTGCATAAAAATTTTTGAAAAAATGCTTGTGGATCGATCTAAAGAAGATACAAAAACTGAAACGAGCAGTTAACAGATTTTAAAAACTCTAAAAAGAAAGTAAATAAATAAGACAGAAATAAGATGATGATGATAAAGAAAATAATAATAATAATAATAATAATAATATAAAAATGATTAGTATTAGTATCAGTATTAGTAGTATTATCATAATAATGATGATAACAATAATGATAATACTAATTTTAAAACACTATACTACTACTAATAAAATAAAATAATAATAAAAATTAATAATGATAATAATGTAATAACGATGATAATGATAAATAAATAAGTAAAAAAACACCAAGGGGGAAAAAAGGATCTAGATGACTTTTTTTTTTTTTGGGGTTTATGTCTGAGCCGCCGGGTCACGCATGATACTTTAAATTTTAGTTTCCATGTTGTGATGCTGTTGGAGTGAGTACTGTAGGGTCCCCAGTTCCTTTCCCCGGGAGGGTGCCGGTGGTACCTCTTTGGTAATCATTCTAAAGAAAACCCCGTGGCTAAAAAGGCAAACGAGGGAAGTTTCCGTCGTATCTACGACTTACACATCATTTTTTTGCATTTTTGTTATTATTTTTATTGAATTTTTAATATCGTATTACTGTTATCATGTTTAATGATTATCATCACCGTTATTACAATTTTTTTTATCATAATATCATATATCATTTCATCCCATCAAAATATATCTCATCACCATATGACTTTTTTGATTTATTTATCAATTTATTTGTTTGTTTATCTTTTTTTTTTACCTTTTTCTTTTTTTTCTTTTTTCTTTTTCTTTTTTTTTTTTGCGAAGTAATATCATAACTCGTTTTTTGTTTTTAAAGGGGGTATCAATGCTATTACCAATTTAAAATTTTCATAGATTTTTAATAAATCGTTTAAATTTTATTTTCAAAATAATGTGTTTGCAAAAGAGACGAGACAAAAATAATAGTGAATAAAATAGATAAATGTTAGTAGATAGAAGTAGATAGAAGATAGATGGTAGATAGTTAGATAGATAATGTATAGATAGATAGATGAAGTAGATAGGTAGTAGTTAGATAGATAGATAGATGGGTAATAGATAGAATAGATGTTTG
>NC_051403.1:47891923-47896923 GCF_015228065.2 Penaeus monodon
GTGGGGGGGGGGGGGAGAGAGAGAGAGGGAAAGGGGGGGGGGGAAAAAAAAAAGAAAAAAAAAAAAAAAAAAAAAAAAAAAAAAAAAAAGGGGAGAGAGAGAGAGAAGAGAGGGGGAAAAAAGGGAGAGAAGAGGAAAAGAGGGAGAGAGAGAGAGGAAAAGAGAAAGGGGGGGGGGGAAAAAAAAAAAGAGAGAGAGAGAGAGAGAGAGAGAGAGGAGAGAGAAGGGGAGAGAGAGAGGGAAAGAGAGAGAGAGGAAGAGAGAGAGAGGGAGAGAGGAAGAGAGAGAGAGAGAGAGAAGAGGGGAGAAGAGAGAGAGAGAGAGAGAGAGAAAGAGGAGAAGAGAAAAGAGAGAGAGAAAAAAGAGAGAGAGAGAGAAGAGGGAGAGAGAGAGAGAGAGAGAAGAGAGAGAGGAGAAAGGAAAAAGAGAGAGAAAAGAGAAAAGGGGGAGAGGAAAGAGAGAGAGAGAAAAAGAGAGAGAGAGAAGAGGGGAAGAGAGAGAGAGAGAAAAGGAGCAAATGATAAAATAATAACAACAACAATAATAAAAATAAAACAATAATGATAATAAAAATAGGAAAAACAATAAGGGCATGATAATAATAATACAATTAAACCCATTATAATAATAATAAAAAAAAAAAAGATGATAAAAAAATAATAGTAAAATAAGAATAAGAATAACAAAATATAATGAAATAATAATGATAATAATAATAAAGATGTTTAAATAAAAAATAGTCATAAAATAAATAATAATAACATTAATATTAAAAAATGATAATAAAATAAAATAAGATAATAAAAATAATAAAAATAATAAAAAATATATATCTTGATGAAGTAGGGGTTTTGTGTAAGAGAGAAGAGAGAGAGAGAGGAAAGAGAGAGAGAGAGAGAGAGAGAGAGAGGGGAGTAGAAAAGAGAGAGAGAAGAGAGAGAGAGAGAGAGGATATGCTTTCAGCGGCCGGGGTTTGTGTGTGTGTTTGTGTGTTGTGTGTGTGTATGTGTGTGTGTGTGGTGTGTGGTGGTGTGTGTGTGTGTATTTTGTGTGTGTGTTGTGTGTGTGTTGTGTGTTTTTGGTATGTAGGTCATTTAAATGGGATATCTTTTCTTTCAAGGGACCGATACAAAAAAAAAATTAACCCAAAAAAAAAAAACTTATATTTTCCTCAACTGAAAAAAATAAACATTTCCAACACAGGATTATTCAGTTCAATCATCTTCTGCGCCGGAAATTCCCAAGAAATCTCACGATTCACCAAAATTTTTTCCTGCTTTTTGTGCTTTGAAAAAAAGAAAAGAAAAAGGGGGAGAAGAGAAAAAAAAAGAGGGAAAAAAAAAAAAAAAAAGGGAAAAAAAGGAAAAAAAAAAAAAAAAAAAAAAAAAAAAAAGGGGGAAAAAAAAGGGAAAAAGAAGGAAAAGAGAAGAAAAGGGGGAAAAAGAAAGAGGGTGGAAAAGAGGAGGGGAGGGGGGAAGGAGGGAGAAAAAGGGGAAAAAAAGAGAGGGAAGGGGAAAAGGGGAAGGGGAAAAAAGGGAAAGGGAAAAAAAAAAAAGAAAAAAATGGAGAGGGGAGGAGTGAGGGGAGGAGGAAGAGAGTGAGAGAGAGAGAAAAGAGTAAAGAAAGAAAGAGAGAGGAAAAAGAAGAGGAAGAGAGAGAGAGAGAGGAGCGGGGGAGAAGAGAGGGGAGAGGAGAGAAAGAGAGAGAAAAGTTTTGAAGAAAAAACAAAATTTAATTAAGATAGTGAAAAGAGAGGGGGGAAAAAAAAAAAAGAAAAAGGGGGGGAGGGAGGAAGGGGATAAGAGAAGAGAGGAAAGAGAAGAAGAGAGAAAGGGGAAAAGAAGAAAGAGAGAAAGAGAGAAACGAAAGAGAGAAGAGGAGAGGGGGGGCGAGAAGAGAGAGATGAAGAGAGGAAAAGACAGAAGAGAGAGAGAAGGAAGAAGAGAGAGAGTTTGAGAGAGAGAGAGAGAGAGAGAGAGAGAGGAGCGAGAGAGGGAGGGGAAAGAGAGGGGGGAGAAATAGAGAGAAGGAGAGGGAAGAGAGAGAGAAGAAGAGAGAAGAGAGAGAGGAAGAGGGGAAGGGAGATGGGGAGTTTATCGAAAAGAAAAGAAGGAGAAGGAGAGAGAGAGAGAGGAAAAGATAGAGAGAGAAGAAGGGAGGGAGGAGAGAGAGAGAGGAAAGATGTAGAAGGGAAAAGAGTTTTAATGAAAAGAGAGAAAGAGAGAGGGGAAGAGGAAGAGAAAGAGAGAGGAGGGAGGAAAAGAGAGAGAGGGGAGAGAGAGAGAGAGAGAGAGCGATGAGAGAGAGAGAGGAGGGGTGG
Organism: Penaeus monodon; assembly: GCF_015228065.2. Classification (NCBI taxonomy): domain Eukaryota; kingdom Metazoa; phylum Arthropoda; class Malacostraca; order Decapoda; family Penaeidae; genus Penaeus; species Penaeus monodon. The sequence goes on from NC_051403.1 coordinate 47,894,244, forward strand.
CGGGGGGGGGGGGAAGAGAAAGAGAAAGAAGAGATGGAGAGAGAGAGAGAGGAGGACATGGGGGGAGGGGGAGGAGGGGAGAGTGGGGAGAGAGAGAGGGGAAAGAGAAAAGAGAGAGAGGGGAAAAGGAGAGAGAGGGGAAAGAGACCGAGAGGGGAGAGGATGAGGGAAGAGAGGAGGAGGGGAAAGAAGGAGAGAGGAGGGAGAGGAGAGGAAGAGAGATGAAGATGAGAAGAGGAGAGGAAGAGAGAGAGAGAGAGGAGAGGGGAAAGAAGAGGAGAGCAGAGAGAAGGGAAAAGGTAGAGAAGAGAGGAAGAGAGGGAGAGAGAGTGGGGTGGGAGAGAGAGGAGGGGAGAGAGAACGGGGAGAGAGAGAGAGAGGGGAGAGAGAGGAGAGAGAGAAGGAGATAGAGAGAGGAGAGAGAGAGAGAAAGTAGAGAGGAGAGAGAGAGAGAGAGAAAGATGAGAGAGAGAGAGAGAGAGGAGAGAGAGAAGGGGAGAGAGAGAGAAAAAAGAGGAGAGTGAGAGAGATAGGAGAAGAGAGAGAGAGAGAGACAGAAGAGAGGAAGAGAGAGAGAGAAGAAGAGAGAGGAGAGAGAGAGAGAGAAGAGAGAGAGAGAGAGAGAGAAAGAGAGGGGAAGAGAGAGAGAGAGAAGGAGAGAGAGGAGAGAGAGGGGGAGGAGAGAGAGAGAGAAAAATGATAAAATAATAACAAAACAAAATAACATAAAACCCTAATGATAATAAAAATAGTGATAACAAAAATGGCAGATAATAATAAATCAATTAAACCCATTAAAAATAATAATATAAAAAAAATAAAGATGATAAATAAAATAATATTAATAATATAATAATAATAATAAAATATAAAAATAATAATGTAATAAAAATTTAATTAATATAATATAAAAATAATAATAAAAATGTTTAATAAAAATAAAATAATAATAATAATGATGGATGATAATAATAATGATAATAATAATAATAATAATGATAATAAAAATAATAATAATAATAATAATAATATATTCTTGATGAAGTAGCGATGTGTAAGAGAAAGAAGAGGAGAGAGAAAAAAGAGGAGAGAGAGAGAGAGAGAGAGAAAAGAGGAGAGAAGAGAGAGAGAGAGAGAGAGAGAGAGAGAGAGATAGCTCAGCGGCTTTTGGGGTTGTGTGTGTTTTGTGTGTGTGTGTGTGTGTTGTGTGGGGTTGTGTGTGTGTGTGGTGTGTGTGTGGGTGTGTTTTTTTGGTGTGTGGGTTTGTGTGTGTGTGTGTGTGTATGTATGTATGTCATTTAAATGTGGATACTGCTTCTTCCTTCTCAAGCACCGATTACAATAAAAAATTAACCAAACTTATATTTTCCTCGAACTGAAAAAAATAAATCATTTCCAACACAGTGATTATATCAGCTTCACATCATCTTCTGCGCCGGAATATTGCCAAGTAATCTCACTGATTCATCCACAATTTTCCTGCGTTTGTGCGTTGCATGAAAAGCACTACGAACCCCCGCCCCCCCTTTTTTTGGCAGAGATAATTGAAAGTAAATTGCATGAGATAGAGGGTATTGAATCGTAAGCGAAACCTATTTCTCTGGCTGCATAATTTTAAAATTCTCTGTTAAGGGGATCGAAAACGTTCCGTTCCGTTCGGTAAAATTGATGACCCGTTTCGCCATTTTTGCCTCCTCCCTTCGGTCGTTTCTTTTTTTCCCCCCTCTGCCTCTTTTTTTTTTGTTTTTATCTTATTCTTATTTGATTATTATATTTTTTTGTTATCATTATTATTTTGATTATTGTTATTATTAGTTTTATAACATTAAGATTATTGTTTTTATTGTTGTTGTTGTTATGATCAATATGATTATTATCAACAAAAAGGGGGTTTAGGCTAACGTGTTAAAACAGGTCGTGAAAAATGAAAAATCCAAGAGGAACGAACACCACAGCGTCCGAACAAGGAGAGGAAACGCCAAGTGGCGAGCAGGCACGATTAAACAAAAATGACAGTCTTCCTTTATTTACACAAGTATTTACCGTACACTTTTCTATAGGCCCCAAATTTCAGGGGGAAACAGCATGTCACACAGCAACAATACAGCTTATAACAGGGCAACCCAAAACCGGTTTATTTTCAGGGCAAAGATTTTCACAAGAGGTTTTTACAGGAGCAAACACCCAACTCCGTCTCCCTTGGATTGTTCCTCCGCTCTCTAACGCTCACAGCCGCTGCGTCCATGTTTGCCCAGGTCCTTTTATGTTAAACATGCCCAAGTCATCCTTTTCATGTTCCCCATGTTTCGCACAGATACAAAAACCCATGGCGTAGCAATAGATGATTATCACTTTATTATTAATTATTATTATATACATTATTTTTTTATTATTATTTTATATTACATCATTATTATTATTATTATTTTATTTCCATTATCACATTATTATTATTAATTATTTTTATTATCATTATTTTTATTTTATTTTTATATCATTACTATATATTTTATTATTATTAAATCATAAATCATCATTAATAAAATGCAATTTTTTTTTTTGGTATTTCCCAAGATTTTTTTTTTTTTTTTTTTTTTACTTTTTTAATTTTTCAGCACTTTTTGTCAGTCCCCCCTCCCCTCCCTCTTTCATTTCTCTTTTCCGAAAAAACCCTTTAATT
>NC_051403.1:47927033-47929162 GCF_015228065.2 Penaeus monodon
AGCCTTCTTGCTATGCATACACTTCCATAGAAACCAAAACTATAGGTACTAACATACGTGTAATCACTGCCCTTAGATATGGACTCTAGATAAAGCTCAGAAGAGGCCTTTGATCTTCGTACTGGCAGGTACAGTGCATATAACACGCGCACGTACGAATGCACACAGAATGATAAATACTAATACACATACAGGTACACATGCACGTACGTATACGTACACACAGCAAGGGAACACGCACGAGCGCACGCACACACCAACAGACAAACACAAACACACACACACATATCCACGTCTGTGTGTGAGTGGGTGAACGAGAGAGCGAGCGTGTTTGTGCGTGAACAAGTACGCATGCCCGTGCGTGTGCCTCGGTCCCATCGGATAAGGCAACCATCTCATAGGAATCATTTTCCCAGGTCGTTTTTTTCCCTCCCCTGGTTGCTATCGCTATCGTCCTTTACTCCGGTGAAATCTCAGACAACAATGCTATCTTTGATCGGCGTCTCTCTCTCTCAACTGATAAATAATGCTTCTTCAATGAGAGGTTGGATGTGTAAGCAGTAGTGTGGTTGAAATACGCTACACAACGCAGTAATCGTTATTCTGAAGCGATATGTCTTAACGCTGCGTGATATACAGTCTACGATAGAGTGGAGTATGCTGAAGGGCGTTCAGTACAGTGTAGTAAACGAGTCTGGATATGCATCATTATAACTAATAGGGTCTTATTTATGTAATCAAGAAATATCTTATCTAAATATCACTGTACAACACTGCAACAAGGTCTATAATACAGTTCAAAAGCGAGGGTCTGTAACCTACACATAAGGTTCACGTCGGTTCACTTTTCCCTTCCCTTCTAACGCAATATCAGAATTTTCCGCGGGGGATACAAGCAATTATGTTCGCTTCCTGCACTGCCCGAGTCCGGTGTGGAAGCCGTTTACCACGACCTCGAGAGGGGGGGGGGGGTAGAGGGAGGAGAAGCAATGGGGGGAAAGTGAGGGAGAGGGAGAATATGGAGAGAGGGGAGACAGAAGAAGGGCTGGTGAGAGGGAGAGGGAAAGGAGAAGGGGGGAAGAAGGAACAAGGAAAGTGAGAGGGAGAATATGGAGAGAGGGGAGACAGAAGAAGTGCTGGCGAGAGGGATAGGGGAGGCAAGGGAAGAGGGTGGGAAGAAGAGAGAAATAGGGAAGGAGGCTGGGAGGGAGAGAAGAGGGAGATAGGGAAAGTGGGAGAAAGGTGAAGGGTGGAGGAGTGAGGGGACAACCTCCCTCCACTCTAAGAAAAAGAAAGAAAGAAAAAAAAAATCATCATCCGACCTCGAGAATGAGCTGGATGTCAGGGTCGACTGACGGACTAAAACACCGAGTCACATCACCCAAGTTGCTATTTACACCATTCACCTTTGGCACTCAGCCCCACCACCCCCTCCTCCATCATCTACCCCCCCCCCACCCTTCCTCCTCCTCTTCTTACAGCGTTTTTCCCTTCTCTTGCCTCCATCAACTCCTTCTCCTAGTCCTCTCTTCCTCCATCTCCTCTTCCTCTTCTTCCTCTTCCTTCTTCCCCTTCTATCCTTCACCATCTCCCCTTTCTCGGCCTCCAGCTACTCCCATCCTCCTTTCCTCCTCCTCCACTTTCAAAACTTTGCATCCTCCTTATCCTTATCCTCCTCCTCCTCCTCCTCCTCCTCCTCTTCTTCTTCTCTCTTTCTCTCTCTCTCTCTCTCACACACACACACTGGCAGATAAGAGAGGGCAAGTCGTGGTCACTGCGAGTGATAAGGGTTATCAATCAAGACCCCGCTGGAGGAGCACCCCCGGCGCTCTCCTCTATCAGCACGGGAGGTGGAGGGTAGCGGGGGGAGGGAAGGAGGAGGGAGAGGAGGGGTGAGGGAGGAGGAAATAGGGGGGGAGGAGGGGAAGGAGGGGGAGGGAAGAGGGAGAGGGGGAGGAGGAGAGGAGAGGAGGGGGAGGGAGGAGGGAGAGGAGGGGGAAGGAGGGGAAGGGAGGAGGAGAATAGGGGGGAGGGGAAGGAGGGAAAGCAGGGGGAAGGAGGGGGGGAAGGAGGAGGGAGGAGGGGGAGGGAAGGAGGGGAAGGGAGGGGAAGAGGAAGGAGGGGAGAGG
>NC_051403.1:47931762-47934262 GCF_015228065.2 Penaeus monodon
CTCTCTCTCTCTCTCTCTCTCTCTCTCTCTCTCTCTCTCTCTCTCTCCTCTCTCTCTCTCTCTCTCTCTCTCTCCATACATACATACATACATAGGAGAAAAAGACCCGTTGCCGGGGGGGAAAGAAGGCGAGAGAGGGGAAGGATGAAGGGGGGGATCGAAAAGATGTTTTAGCAAGAGAAAAAGTGTCGGGGCTTAACCCAACATGCTTGGTAAAAGGAGGGGGGCTTAGCTGACAGGGAGGCGGAAAGGAGGAGTCTTAAGAACGATGCAAATAAAATGGCTATAAAAGGGAAACTTCGCTTAAAACTATAATACCAGTAACACAGAGAAAGGTCCAAACAAAAAGACTAGACACCCCCCCCCCTCCCAAGAAAATAGGAGCAGGCAAGCGAAGACCGAAAGAAACGGAGAAACGAGAGCCGAGAGGACGCTCTTTGAAAGCGCGAGATGAGGAGGACGGGGATGCCACCTTACGTAACCGATAATTAACATAACCTCTTGAAGTTTTTACCCGATTTTTTTATCAACCTGCAAGAGTTACTAGAAGTTCTGTGACCTTCAATTCAGTGACGTTTGAGGCGATCGTGTTCTCAGTTCTGCCTTTTTAATGCTATCTGTAGGCTCTGGAACAAACTGCCTTCACAGATCGTCACTTCTCCGACTCTTGATAAGTTTAAAAGATCAGCTAATATGTATTTGTTACGTAAATAGGTCATGATTTTCTATCCTTCATTCTTTCTTAGCTGTGGTTTGACCTGCACTGACACCTTTCGTGGTATAATCCTCGATTTTTTTTTCAGTGTAGCTCTTTATATGGCTTACCATAATAGTAATAATAATGATAATGACAATGATCATAATAATAATAATAATAATAAAATAATAATAATAATAATAATAATAATAATAATAATAATAATAATAATAATAATAATAATGATAATAATAATAATAATATTAATAGTGTTGCTGGCGATGTACGAATATGAACCGAATGATAATAGCAAAGATAATAATGATGATGATAATTGTAGTTATAATGATAACAATAACAATAGCAATAGTGATAATAATGATGATGATGAAAATGATAATAATAATAATAATAATGTAATAATAATAAATGATAATAATAATAATAATAATAATAATAATAGTAGTAGTAGTAGTAATGATGATAATCATGATAATAAAAATAAGAAAGATGATAATAACAAAAATCATAGTAATAATACCGACAAAACGTTTTTAATGTAGTAAAGGTAATATTTTATATCAATATCAATAACAATGGCATTAATAATAATAACAACAATGATGATAGTAATGTTAATGAAAATAATGATTATAATAACAATAATCATAATGATGATAGTAATGATAATAATGGTAATGGAAACACCAATAATAATGGTGATAAGTAACAATAAGAGTAATATTAATGAAGATGATGATCATAATAATGATAATTATAATAACGACAATACTGAAAATATAAAACACACACACACACACACACACACATATATGTGTGTGTGTGTGAGTATGTAAGTATGAATATTTACACACACACACACACACACACACACAACACATACACACACACAAACACACACACACACACACACACACACACACACACACATATATATATATATATATATATATATATATATATATATATATATATATATATATATAGAGAGAGAGAGAGAGAGAGAGAGAGAGAGAGAGAGAGAGAGAGAGAGAGAGAGAGAGAGAGAAATAGACTAGACATATGTGTTTATGTGCTTCTATATATGCATATATTACACTTATTTGTCTTCTAGTTTTGTTCGCTCGTTTGACTTGCTTGATCTAACTAAGATGCTGCTGATTTTTACTTCCACCTTCAATTTTTAATCTTTATATTGTCATTTTTCTCATTTCTCTCTATCTCTCTCTCTCTCTCTCTCTCTCTCTCTCTCTCTCTCTCTCTCTCTCTCTCTCTCTCATTTCTTCTTCTATTTCTTGGACTCTTCTGTTTTGCCATATGTCATGCTTCCTCATTTTCTTATCATTTTATTTAATCATATATCAGTGTTATAGGTTTACTATTTGCCTATATGTTACAAAAGCATTTTTCAATTCATTCCTTCGAAAACTCCAAACTCACTCATTATGCATTATTAGAATTGATTACCAATTCACTTATTTCCATTTGTTATGAGTATGTGCAAATTTCGCACATGGCATTAATATTCATCATTATTCCATTGCATATCGATTTCCTCTAACCCAGTGATTCCCAACCTCTTCTCTTCTCTCTTTATCATGAATTCACTCACAGAAGTTTCTGCGACATCCTTGCCGTCAGCATCTTGGTAATAATGATAATGAAGATGATGATTATGATAATAATGATGATAATAATAATAGTAATGATGGTGGTGGTGGTAGTAGTAGTAGTAGTAGTAGTAGTAGTAGTAGTAGTAGTAGTAGTAGTAGTAGTAGTAGT
>NC_051403.1:47944262-47951762 GCF_015228065.2 Penaeus monodon
TCCCCGTTTTTCCCCCCCCCCCCCCCCCTTTTTAAGCCCCCCTTCCCCCTCCGTTTTCCCCTTCCTCCCCCCCCCTTTTCCTTTCCCCCCTTTTTTTCCCCTTACCTTTTTTTCTTCCCCTCTCCCCTTTCCCTTTTTTCCTCCCCTCCCCCCCCTCCCCCCCCCCCCTCCCCCCTTTACTTTTTCCCCCCCCGGGGGCCCCCCCTTTCTCCCCCCCCCTTTTTTTTCCCCCCTTTCCCCCTCCTTCTTTCCCTTTTTCCCCCCCCCCCCCTTCTTATTGGGGTTTGGAAACCTTTTCTCCCTTTTTCCCTTTTTCCCCCCCCCCCCTTTTTCGGGGAAGGGGGGGGGGTTTTTTTTTTTATTTTCCCAATTTTTGGTCTTTGTTTTTTGGGGTTTTTTTTTTTTTTTTTTTTTTTTGTGATCTGCCCGCAGTGGATTTGATTTTATAGTTATTAATGTTATTTGAAATGAAGGGAATTTGATATGGTTATTAATATTGTTGAAGTGGTGTTGTTTTGGTCCGTTAAGTTGTTGCATTTCGCTGCATTGGGATTAGTGTTGGTTATGAAACGGAACTTTTGTTGAAGGAAATTTATGTGCGGGTATTTTACACTTGTTCTTATCTCCGTGTTGCATAATTTGGCCTTTTCTCTTGAAGAACATAGAGGTTTAAATATTCAGTAAGCACCAATTGGACGATTTTTTTTTCTGTGTGTATTTTTTGGTTTAGTTTATTCGGTTGGTATTATTTTATCAAAGTAAAAGTAACAGTGCCTGTGAATTACTTATGGATGTGACAATAAATAAAAGCGTATAAAGAAAGCAAACAAGCAAGAAAAAAATAGGGGGAAGGGGAGGGAGAAAGAGAGAGAGAGAGAGAGAGAGAGAGAGAGAGAGAGAGAGAGAGAGAGAGAGGAGAAGAGAAAGAGAGAGAGAGGGGGGGGGGGGCAGCGAAAGTTTACCGAAGCCAGTAAATAAAAAAATGTAGCCGTTTTGACTGAGCAATAAGCACGTTAACTGGGAGTGTTTATACAGATGGTAATGATAATACTGGTTTTAGCGGCAAGGTCAAGGCTAGACAAGGAGTAAGCCTCATTTTTTTACATCTTTATTTTATTTTATTTATTTTGTTCCGTCTTTTGCTCCCACAAACTACCATATGCGTTTTCGCAAATGCACGCATGTGTATTACGCATGCATGTACGTACAGGCTTGCTCAGATGAATTCAGACGCACCAACACATGATGCTGACTCTGCAAGATTTTTCCACTTTTGCCAAAAGTACGTTGCAAGACAAATTGCACTAACTTTACCCAGGAAAGATATTGTTTGGGAGTAAGAACAGAAGGCTGGAGTAACGCTCGTTGTTTCGTTTCCTTTCCAGACTCGCAGGACGCCCTCTGAAGTCCCCGTCAGAGTCTTGAAGTCAGCGAAGTCGTGCCCTCAGCTGGGACTCCCTCGCTGCGCTCTCTGTGTGTCTCCTGCCTCTTTTCTCTCTCTCTCTCCCTCTTCCTCCTCCCCCTTTCTCCCTTTTTTTCCCGTATCCCTCCCTCTCTCTCCTTCTTCTTTCCCCTGTCCTTCCTCATATCCTTCCTTTGTTCCTCTCCCACGACGGGTCTGCAACGTGGCTTCGGCCTGGCTTCGTGGCTTGCCCAGACGAAGGGGAACTGGCCCTACCTGACCCCTTTTCCCCTCCCCTACCCATCCACCAGGCCCAACAAGGGGACGTGCCGACAGGGAGAGGGGAGAGAGAGAGAGCCACGAGTGAGCGAACGAGAGAGTGAGATAGGGAGGAAGAGAGATAACCAGCGCGCCACAGAGAGAGGGCGAGAGCGAGGGAGCTTGTGAGCGTGGCTCGGTTCATTTGTGCCACGAGCCTCGCCGCCATGGGACGCTTCGTGCTCATTCTGTTCGTCCTCCTCACCTTTTCAGGTTAGTTGGTGTTGTATTTTTTCGTGTTTTTCTTCTTCTTCTTCTTCTTTTCTTCTTCTTCTTCTTTTTGTCTTCTAATCCCCATGTTTTCATATATTCTTCGTCTTTCATTCGGTCCTCAATTCCTATTATCTTGTCTTTGGTTCCTTTTGATGCTTTGTTTTATTTTTTTCCCCCCCTTCTTCCTCTTCTTCTTTGGTCTTTTTCTATTCTTCCCCCTTTTCTTATTTCCGAGTTTGGTTCCTTCTATGCCTCTCTGATGCTTTTTTTCCCCTCTTTACTTGCTGTTGCGTTGTTCGGTGTTGCCATTGGGGTGAGTGGTGACTATTTTCCGTGTGTTTTGCGGTTTTGGGTATTAAAGTAACTGAGGTGTCGTTGGTAACTCTTGTTTGGTGCGAATGTGTGTGTTGTGTGTTGTGTGTGTGTGTGTGTGTGTGTGTGTGTGTGTGTGTGTGTGTGTGTGTGTGTGTGTGTGTGTGTGTGTGTGTGATGTGTGTGTGTGTGTGTGTGAATGAATGTGTGTGTGTGTGTGTGAATGAATGTGTGTGTGTGTGTGAATGAATTGTGTGTGTGTGTGAATGAATGTGTGTGTGTGTGTGTGTGTGATGAATGTGTGTGTGTGTGTGTTTGTGTGTGTGTGAATATGTGTTTGTGTGTGTGCGAATATGTGTGTGTGTGTGTGTGTGTTGTTGTGTGATGTGTGTTGTGTGCGTGTGTGTGTGTGTGTGAGACAGTTGAATGTGTGGAGAGGGAGAGGACAGTGGAGAGTTGAGTGTGTAGCGTTTGTGTGTGTGTGTGTGCGTGCGTGTGCTTGCTTGCTTGTGTTCCTGTATAATTTTGTAGTTTGTACGATGGGTGCTGTATGCGAAGTTGACAGACACTCTGGCTGGCTCGCATGAATGCAGTCGGTAATCAACTTGTGCATCTCTCTTATCCCCCTCCACTTCCTCTTTCTTTCTCTTTTTTCTCTCTCTTTTTCTTTCTCTCTTTCTTTCTCTCTCTCTACTCTCCTCTCCTTCTCTCTCTCTCTCTCTCTCTCTCTCTCTCTCTCTCTCTCTCTCTCTCTCTCTCTCTCTCTCTCTCTCTCTCTCTCTCTCTCTCTCTCTCTCTCTTCCTCACCCCTCCTGTCTGCTATCCGGCCCTCCTCCAGTATACATATATACCTTTATACAAACATGCATACCTACATACATACATTTCAATAAATGCTTACATGCATACCCACACGCATGTTTACGTACATGCATCCATACATACACATATTCATTCTGCATTCTTGCTAGTGTGCGTGTTTTGATTGTTTGTACGTGTGTGTTTGATTGTTTGTACGTGTGTGTTTGATTGTTTGTACTTGTGTGTTTGTTTGTACGTGCGTGTTTGCTTGTTATGTACCTGCATGGTTGAGGAGAAGAGCAGAAAGGAATGGAGGAAGTGAGAGAAGGGGAAGGTGTGGGGAGAAGAGGGGGAAGGAGAAAGGAAGGGAGTGTTGGGGGGAGGATGAAGAGAAGAGAAGAGAGGGGAAAGAAGAGACATTTGGTGAAGGTGAAAGTAGAAGAGAGGAGAAGAGAGAACGAGGAGAGAGGAAGGTGAAGAGGAGAGTAGAAGAGAGGGAACCCGGAGAGGAGGAGGGGGGGAGGGGAGGGGGAGGGGGGGAAACAAGTGTTTTCGTCTCAAGGTCGCGATATACACGGAAGGTGCCAGGTCAGCAGCTGACATCAGCATCGCCCGGGGGAGGAGAGGCGAGGAGAGGAGGGTACCTGGTGCTGACTCTGCTGTCCTCCCCACCGCCTGCGTCTGCGTGCTGACTCGGGGGGTCGCAGCTTTTCAAAGATAGCGGTGGATAAGGGATATGGAGATAGAAGTGGAGGAGAGAAGTGGATAGAGGAGGGGAGAAGAAGGTAAGAAATATGATAAGACTTGGAAAAGCAAGGGCAAAGGTGAGAGAGGAGGAGAGAGAGAGAAAAGAGAGAGAAAGAGAGAGAGAGAGAGAGAGAGAGAGTGAGAGAGAGAGAGAGAGAGAGAGAGAGAGAGAGAGGGCGGGGGTTTGTACTACACGAAAGAGGAAACTGGCTGTTGACGTTAATTCATCAGATCGAAAACGCGGCCGAGACAGAGCCACAGACAGGTCTTGTGACTGGGGCGCGACGGACGCAGAGGAGGGTCTCAGAGCGAATTTTCCTTGCCCTCGTTTGTCTCCTCCCTCGGTCTCTCCTCTGCTCTCTTGTCTTGTCTCTTTGGTGCTCTTGCTTTCTCTTCTGCTGCCTCTTCATCTCTCTCTCTCTCTCTCTCTTTCTCTCTCTCTCTCTCTCTCTCTGCAGTGGAATATATGGCTGTTTTTTTTAAAATATGTATGTGATATATATATATGTGTGTGTGTGTGTGTGTGTGTGTGTGTGTGTGTGTGTGTGTGTGTGTGTGTTGTGTTGTTTAAAGTGTTTAAAGCCAACGCCTCGATTCCACCAAGGCCCTTTTGACGTAGGGTATTGGCCATGCACACGATGTCATGTGATAGCTTCTGCTCTCCCCGTCCCCCCTCCTCTCCCTCTTCCTTCCCCCCTATTCCCTCCTCCTTCCCCCTTCTCTCCCTCCTTCCCCCTGCTTTCCCTCCTCCTTCCCCCTCCTCTCCCTCTTCCCTCCCCCTCCTCTCCCTCTTCCCTCCCCCTCCTTCCCCTCCTCCCCCCTATTTCCTCCTCCCTCACCCCTCCTCTCCCTCCTCCTTCCCTCCCCCCCGCTACCCTCCACCTCCCGTGCTGATAGAGGAGAGCGCCGGGGGTGCTCCTCCAGCGGGGTCTTGATTGATAACCCTTATCACTCGCAGTGACCACGACTTGCCCTCTCTTATCTGCCAGTGTGTGTGTGTGTGTGTGAGAGAGAGAGAGAGAGAAAGAGAGAAGAAGAAGAGGAGGAGGAGGAGGATAAGGATAAGGAGGATGCAAAGTTTTGAAAGTGGAGGAGGAGGAAAGGAGGATGGGAGTAGCTGGAGGCCGAGAAAGGGGAGATGGTGAAGGATAGAAGGGGAAGAAGGAAGAGGAAGAAGAGGAAGAGGAGATGGAGGAAGAAGAGGACTAGGAGAAGGAGTTGATGGAGGCAAGAGAAGGGAAAAACGCTGTAAGAAGAGGAGGAGGAAGGGGGGGGGGTAGATGATGGAGGAGGGGGTGGTGGGGTTGAGTGCTAAAGGTGAATGGTGTAAATAGCAACTTGGGTGATGTGACTCGGAGTTTTAGTCCGTCAGTCGACCCTGACACCCAGCTCATTCTCGAGGTCGGATGATGATTTTTTCTTTCTTCTTTCCTTTTCTTAGAGTGGAGGGAGGTTGTCCCCTCACTCCTCCACCCTTCACCTTTCTCCCACTTTCCCTATCTCCCTCTTCTCTCCCTCCCAGCCTCCTTCCCTATTTCTCTCTTCTTCCCACCCTCTTCCCTTGCTCCCCTATCCCTCTCTATCCTTTTTCTTTTCTTTTCCCCTCTTTTCTTGTCTTATTTTCCTCCCACTCCCCCTAACACTCCCCTCGCCCCTTCTCCCCCATCATTTTTCCCTCTCCCTCACTTTCCCTCTGTTCCTTTTCCTTTCCTTCCCCTCTCCCTCTCGCCAGCCCTTCTTCTGTTTCCCCTCTCTCATTCTCCCTCTCCTCACTTTCCTTGTTCCTTCTCCGCCCTTTCCCCTCTCCCTCTCGCCAGCCCTTCTTCTGTCTCCCCTCTCTCCATATTCTCCCTCTCCCTCACTTTCCCCCCATTGCTTCTCCTCCCTCTACCCCCCCCCCCCTCTCGAGGTCGTGGTAAACGGCTTCCACACCGGACTCGGGCAGTGCAGGAAGCGAACATAATTGCTTGTATCCCCCGCGGAAAATTCTGATATTGCGTCAGAAGGGAAGGGAAAAGTGAACCGATGTGAACCTTATGTGTAGATTACAGACCCTCGCTTTTGAACTGTATTATAGACCTTATTGCAGTGATATTTAGATAAGATATTTCTTGATTACATAAATAAGACCCTATTAGTTATAATGATGCATATCCAGACTCGTTTACTACACTGTACTGAACGCCCTTCAGCATACTCCACTCTATCGTAGACTGTATATCACGCAGCGTTAAGACATATCGCTTCAGAATAACGATTACTGCGTTGTGTAGCGTATTTCAACCACACTACTGCTTACACATCCAACCTCTCATTGAAGAAGCATTATTTATCAGTTGAGAGAGAGACGCCGATCAAAGATAGCATTGTTGTCTGAGATTTCACCGGGAGTAAAGGACGATAGCGATAGCAACCAGGAGAGGGAAAAAAACGACCTGGGAAAGATGATTCCTATGAGATGGTTGCCTTATCCGATGGGACCGAGGCACACGCACGGGCATGCGTACTTGTTCACGCACAAACACGCTCGCTCTCTCGTTCACCCACTCACACACAGACGTGGATATGTGTGTGTGTGTTTGTGTTTGTCTGTTGGTGTGTGCGTACGCTCGTGCGTGTTCCCTTGCTGTGTTTACGTATACGTACGTGCATGTGTACCTGTATGTGTATTAGTATTTATCATTCTGTGTGCATTCGTACGTGCGCGTGTTATATGCACTGTACCTGCCAGTACGAAGATCAAAGGCCTCTTCTGAGCTTTATCTAGAGTCCATATCTAAGGGCAGTGATTACACGTATGTTAGTACCTATAGTTTTGGTTTCTATGGAAGTGTATGCATAGCAAGAAGGCTCGCCCCTGCCTCTTAGAAGCTCCGATGCAGACACACATGCAAGCAGACACACACACATCCTGCCACACACACACACGCACACATTCTTGTCTATCTATCGGTGTGTGTGTGTGTGTGTGTGTGTGTGTGTGTGTGTGTGTGTGTGTGTGTGTGTGTGTGTGTGTGTGTGTGTGTGTGTGTTTGTGTTTATCTGTTTGTCTGTCTGAGGGAGGGAATGAGAGTGGCAGGGTACAAGATTGTCAGTAACTGCGTACCATGTTAGTAATGTTGCGACTTCCAGGATTAGGCCATGAAACGCTGTCTTCGTGTAGTATAGTATACCTATGTTGTATGTTATAGTGTGTAGTAAACACCAGCATAACTATGACATAATGATGAAGTATCCCAGAAAAACTCGTAGAAGTTTGAAAGATTGTAGTAGCCTTTCCTGACCTCGAAATCCTTAAAGAAATTGAGAGAGAGAGAGTCAAAGGAGAGAGAGAGAGAAAGAGCAAAGAGGAGAGAGAGAGAAAGAGCAAAAGAGAGAGAGAAAGAGCAAAAGACAGAGAGAGAGAAAAAGCAAAAAGAGAGAGAAAGAGCAAAAGAGAGAGAGAGAGCAAAAAGGAGAAGACAAAAGAGAGAGAAAGAGCAAAGAGAGAGAAAGAACAAAAGAGAGAGAGAAAAGCAAAGAGAGAGAGAGAGAAAAAGCAAAAGAGAGAGAAAGCGAAAGAGAGGAAAGCGAAAGAGAGAGAAAGCGAAAGAGAGAGAAAAGGCAAAAGAGAGAGAAAGAGCAAAAGAGAGAGAAAGCGAAAGAGAGAGAAAGCGAAAGAGAGAGAAAGAGCAAAAGGAGAAAGAGCAAAAAGAGAGAAAGAGCAA
>NC_051403.1:47956762-47961762 GCF_015228065.2 Penaeus monodon
CATCGATTATCATTATCATTCATTTGTCTACAATACATTTGGGAATCTAACATTTTCTGTATGTCTATATTCGAATTCTGTATAACAGTCAATTGTTGCTTTTACGTAACTTTTTTATTTCTCTTTCCTTTCTTTTCTTAACAGATACAGACAGGGTAGGGAGACACAATACAGTAAAACAAACCCAAAACAGACAGAGACAAGAGATGAGACATAGGGGGGATTGCAGTTAGAAATTGGCAAATGAGAGGGAGAGGGCGAACGGAAGGGAAGAGAAGCGAAAAACTCATTAGGAGAAGAGGAAGTGAGAGAATGAAGAAGAAGAGAGAAACTCATGTAGGAAGAAGAAGAAAAAGAGAAAGATAGAAAAAAAATAGTAGAGATAGAAAAAGGCATAAGAACCGGAGACTCGACGATGCATTTCGTGCTACCGCCGTTGTTGTTTGTTTGTTTCTTTTTCTTTTTTCTTTTCTTTTTCCTTCATGCTCGTTTTTTTTTTTTTTCTTTCTTTTTCTTTTCTGCCTCCTCTTTTCCTTTTCTTCTCTCTCTTTTCTGTTGGTGCTTGGTTTCGTTTCTGCTCTTCTTCTCTCTTCTTCTCTTTCTCTCTCTCTCTCTTGTCTCTCTTTCTTTTCTTTTTCTCTCTCTCTCTTTCTTCTCTTCTCGTTTCTTTTTTCTTTTCTTTCTGTGCCCTCTTCGTTCCTCTTTCCCTCTAGCTCTGAATCGTATTATCTATTTTCTTTTCCGTCTTCTCTCTCCCTCTCTCTCTCTTGGTCTTTATCTCTTTGTCTCTCGTTTTCCTTTTCTCTATCTCTATCTATCTATCTATCTATCTATTTCCGTCTCTCTCTCTCTCTCTCTCTCTTTCTCTTTCTCCCCCACCCCGCGTTTGTGCATGTGTGTACGCACGTTTGTGTGTGCGAGCAAACAGACAAACACGTACTCTACACAGCCGCATGTCTTACCTGTAGAACCAGCCGTTTGATGAATCGTAACGAGTAAATCCTGGCGATTTAATCGTTCTCCAAGGTGATTTCCGTTTGTTGAAAATAATAATAATAATAATAATAATCCATAAATAAAAAAAAACATATATGTTATATATTATATATATTATAATAAACAAAAGGAGTGGTTTAACTTCCATAATATAGTAGGAGATGAACCACTGATAGATTAATAGAACCGCTTGGTCGAACCGGTTAGTGGAAAGGGATGGGTTCTGAACCCCTGGTGAATGATGAACGCCGCGAGCAGCCGCCTGCGTCTATTTTACACGCGATGAATAAGCCGACGACAGATTGCGATGACTGTGATGAAGCTGTCATGAGACACGCATGACAGTGAGCGAGTGGAGGTGGGGGAGGAGGAGAGGGAGGAGGTGGTGGTGGAGGAGGTGGTGGTGGAGGAGGTGGTGGTGGAGGGAGGGTGAAGGGAGGGTTAAGGGAGGAAGTGCCAGTGGAAGAGGAAGGGTAGAGGGAAGGGGGGAGGGGAGGGGGGGGAGCTTCGTTGAGTGGGTTGTTCGGGTGACGAGCATTGACTCACCTCCCTCCTCCTCCTCCTCCTACCCCCCCTTCCCGTTCTTCCTTCCTCTTCCCCTTCTCTCTCCCCCTCTCGTTTCCCCTCCCCTCCCCTCTCCCCTCTCCCCCTACCCTTCTACCTCCCCCTTCGCCCCTCTTCCTCACTCCCCCCCCCCCCTCTTTCCACCCGTCCTTGTCTGTCCCTCCTCCTTCTGGGGTTAAATCTTCCTTAGTCTTTCCTTTTTTGGTTTCGTCTCTTTGCCTCTTTCTTCTTCCTCGTCCTGCTGTTCTTCCTCTTCCTCCTTATCCTCTCTTCTTCTTCAACTTCCTCGTCCTCCTGTTATTATTATTATTATTATTATTATTCATTGTCGTCGTTATCGTCCTTCTCCTCCTGCTCCTCATCCTCTTCTTCTTCTTCTTCCTCCTCTACTTCTTTCACCTCCTACCCTCCCCTCCCCCTCATCATCTTTTTCGTCTTCCTCCTCCTCTTCATCATCTTCCTCTTCGTCCTCATCTACCTCCTCCTCTTATTCCTCTTCCTCCTCCCCTCTCCCTCTTTATCTTCACTCTCCTCCCCCTCCTCCCCCCCTCTTCATCTTCCCCCTCCCCCTCCCCCTCCCCCTCCCCCTCTTCCTCTTCCGTCTCGTCCTCCTCCTCATCTTCTTCATCTCCTTGTTCTTTTCCCTCCGCCTTTGACTTCTCTTCCGCTCTTCCTCTTCCGCCAAACACGGAGGGCCTTGACGTGCCGCCCATCAGTCACCGCGGATTCAGTCAGTGGCACTCAAGCACACGCACGCGTGCTTGCTCGCTCTCTGGGTGTCTGTGTTTTTGTTTTGTTTTGTTTTTTTTTCTTCTTCTTTTTTCTTGGCTTTTCTCTGTTTTCTTTCTCTCTCTCTCTCTCTCTCTCTCTCTCTCTCTCTCTCTCTCTCTCTCTCTCTCTTTTCTCTTTCTCTTCTTTTCTTTCCCCCTCGCTCTCTCTCGCTCTCTTTCTCTCTCTCGCTCTCGCTCTCTTTCTCTCTCTCTCTCTCTCTCTCTCTCTTCTTCCTCCCTCTCTTTCTCTCTTTCTTTCTCTCTTTCCCTCTTTCTTTCTCTTTCCCTCTTTCTCTCTCTTTCCCTCTCTTTCCCTCTTTCTCTCTCTCCTCCTCCTCTCTCCCCTCCTCTCTCTCTCTCTCTCTCTCTCTCTCCTCTCTCTCTCTCTCCTCTCTCTCTCTTCCCCCCTCTCTTTCTTTCTCTCTCCTTTTCTTCTCTTTCTTTCTCTCCCTCCCTCCCTCTCCCTTTCCCTCTCCTTCCCTTCCTTCCCTCCCTCCCTTCCCCCTCTCCCTATCTCTCTTTCTGTATTTATATGTCATCTATCTTTATTTCTCTGTCTCCCCCTTTCTTCCCCACCCCTCTTTTCCTCCTACCTTCTTTTTTTTCTTCCTTCTTTCCTCTCCCCCTCCACCTCCCCCCCCCCTCTCCTTTCCTCTCTCCCCCTCTCTTCCCCTCTCCTCCTCTCTCCCCCTCTCTATTTCTTCCCACCTATCTATCTATATTTCATCTTTTCTTCTCCCTCGCACGCTGTTAATATATTACGTATAAGTGCAACACACACACCCACCCACCACACCACACACCCCCACCACACACACACACACACACCACACACACACAACACACACACACCACACACACACGCACGCAGCACACACGCGCACACACACACACGCACACACACACCAGACACACACACACACACACACACACACACACCACATGTATATATATATATATTATATATATATATATATATAATATATATATATATATATATATAATGAACCGTATTCATATGACAAATGTAGAAAAGTAGAATGATAATGAATATCTTGTATTGTGAAGATATTCATTTCATTATACCTTTGTACATATAATATATATTATAAGTATATATATATATAATTAGATATATATATATATAATATGTAATATTATTATATTACAATATATCATATATAAAATACATATATATATATTAATATATATATATTATATATTATATATAAAATATAATATTATATATAATATGATATAAAAATAATATATATATATACATATAATATATACATATATATTATATACATATATATATATACATATATATATATATATACATATATATATACATATATACATATATACATATATACATATATACAAACTTCATGCAAATATGCGTAAACATACACATCACCCTTTTTACAATCGATGATACTGATATCGCAGGCTTAACGAATAAGATTAAATAAACAGTAAGCAATCTTGGCAGCAACTGTGTATTAAATTGACATGCTCAGTGTACGCAGAGTCAAAGCAGAGTCCATTTCCTCGCGTAGTGCTTTGGGCTGTAAACCTGTTGTAATCGGTTGTGATTACGTAGTCAGCAGGTTCACTTCCACGCCTGAAAATGTGCGTATCTCTCCTCTCTCTTCTCTCCTCTCTCCTCTCTTCTAGTCTCTGTCTTGTTTCTCCATCTTTCTCTCTTCTCTTATTCTTCTCTTCTCTTTTTTTTTTCTTTCTTCACTCTCTCCCTCTCTGTTTCTTTTCTATCATTTTCTCTTTCTGTCTATATATCTCTATATCTATCCCACTTGGCACTCAAAATCAATTCAAATGTTATTTTGAAGAAAGGAATGTCACAAGTAGATTCAATATTCGCGGGAGAGTTGTTGATCACACAGATTTTCCCGAAAATAAATCGTCATAGCTGTCACCGGTGTTCGTTTTGAGAGACGAGACACGAATTAAAACTGCGATTTTGTAGAACCCGAGGCCCAAGCTGCTTCTACAGACGGCCTTACTAAGTCACGCGAGATCGAGCCCCGCCTCGTGGTCTCCGTTAAGAGGCCTCTGGCGGAGTCTCGAAACCGTGACGTCAGGAGAGGAAGGGACGCCAAAATACGGAACTCAAGCTTGCTCTTGGAATGGCTTGAAATAGCAGGGTTCGTGGGAGTGTGGTGGTGCCTGTTCGCGGATGGAGAGTCGCGAGGAACCGTTCCTTCGGCTGGGAAATACCAAGTTGTAGGACTTGCTTTTGGCGGTTACTGGCTGGAGGGAGTCCAGTCTGGAGATGCCCTGGTTAGGACTCGGCGGCTGATTTTTTTGTTGACAAGATTCTTTATTTAGGGCTAGTTACTAGATCCCTTTATCTGGGGCTAGTTACTAGATTCCTTTATTTAGGGCTAGTTACTAGATTCTTTACAAAGGCCTTGTTACTAGGTTCCTCTCTTGGATTCTATATTATGAAGGGCTAGTTACTTGATTGATTCCATTTTTAGGGCTAGTTACTAGATCCTTTCAGGACTAGTTGCTAGATTTTGTAAAAATGGTTATTAGATTTTTTATACAGGGCTTGTTTCAAGGTTCTTTATTGAGAATTTAGTTCCTTAAGATGAAGCTGCACCAGAGCAGATATTCACATAGGATTGGATGCACATTTATGCA
>NC_051403.1:47966762-47974262 GCF_015228065.2 Penaeus monodon
CTCCTCGAGGGGGGCTCCTCCACCCCTCATTCGCCTCTCCACTCTCTCCAATCCCTCATTGCCCTCCTCCACCTTCCTCATTCCTCCTCCTACCTCTCCTCACCGCCTCATTCCCCGCCTCACTCCATATTCCCTTCCCTGCACCCTTCTCCGTCCCGGGCTGGTACCAGTTGAACCCGCGGCAAACCCGTTCTCCTCTGGATGGAACCCCCTGGGTCGCCGGTCGTTTTGGGGGGAGTGGAGGCGACAGGTACGGACTGGGTTTGGGGGCAGGGTTTTAGTGGGATGCTCGGGCGTCCTATATCCTCCTGAAGATGCTGATATTTCTAATCCCAGTGGGACGTGGCGTTTTTTTTTTTTTTTTTTTTTTTTTTTGGGGGGGGGGTTCCTTTTTCCTTCTTTGGGTTGTTTTGTCCTTGGTTATTTCCTCATACTCTTTATTTTCTTCATTTTCTCATCTTTGTTTCCTTTCTTCTTTTCGTTTCTTTTCATTATTCTTCTACGACATTTCCTCGCCGCCTTCTTTTTTCTCCTCTTCCTCTCCCTCCTCTTCCTTCTCTTCCTCCTCATCCTCATCCTCTTCCTTCCCATCCTCCTCCTCCTTCTTCTTCCTCATCCTTCTCCTTCTTCCTCCTCCTCATGCATCTCCTTCTTCCTATTTCTCCTCCTCTCCCTCCTCCTATTTCTCCTCCCCTCCTCCTCCTCCTCCTCCTTATTCCTATTTCTCCTCCTCTCCCTCCTCCCATTTCTCCTTGTTTACCCCGACACTGCCTCCCACACCTGACGCTGAACACCGCAACGTGACACTCGGGCAAACGAGATAAGAAGCGCAATAGTCGTAAAATAGACAGGAAAGAAAGATGAGAGTTATCTTTAAACCATGGATATGGATTCTCTCTTGGTGATTCTGCTTAAAGGACGTTTTATTGCCTTGTTTTTTTCGCGGCCTTCTTTCTTTCCATTTCTCTTCTTGTCTTCCGTTTCTTCTTGTTCTTCTTCCATTTCTTCTTCTTGTTTTTCCGTTTCTTCTTCTTGTTCTTCTTCCATTTCTTCTTCTTGTTCTTCTTCCTTCTTCTTCTTCTTCTTCTTCCTGGTAGGTGGGTTTATTTCGTGTTATTTAATCCTCCTTCGTTTTTTTTGTAGGTGGTTTTATCATGGTCGTGAGAGTAGAGAACAAAGGTGTTTTTTTTTACTTATTTGCAAAATATATTCTCTCTTTCTCTTCTCTATCTATCTATCTATCTATCTATGTCTGTCTTTCTGTTTATATATCTATCTCTCTATCTATCTGAATCCTTCTGTCTCTCTGTCTCTGTCTGTCTCTCTGTCTGTCAGTCTCTCTGTCTGTCAGTCTCTCTCTCTCTCTCTCTCTCTCTCTCTCTCTCTCTCTCTCTCTCTCTCTCTCTCTCTCTCTCTCTCTCTCTCTCTCTCTCCTCCCTCCTCTTTCTCTCTCCTCTCTCCTCTCTCCTCTCTCCTCTCTCTTCTCTCTCTCTCTCTCTCTCTCTCTCTCTCTCTCTCTCGTCATGTCATCGCACTACTGTGTTTGCAACAAAAGTATTTTTTCTTGCAACATTGAATAGCACCTGCAACTTTCTCACGCCGTTGAACCAGTTAACCGAACTGATTGTCTTCGTTCTTTCGCTTATTAGAATGCCACTTTAAATAACTTGATTTAATTACACCTCGCCTAATTACTGCGAGAGAAAGGCCCGTAGACAAAATATCTCGGAATGATTAATTAATGGGGGGGGGGGGGGAGGCGGCGACTGGCAGACTGAGGGTGAAGAGCGGAATGTGTCAGTCGGGTTTTCAAGTCAGTTGGCTTCAGTCAGTTGGCCTCAGTCGGGTTTTCAGTCAGTTGGCTTCAGTCAGTTTTCAGTCAGTTGGCCTCAGTCGGGTTTTCAGTCAGTTGGCCACAGTCGGGTTTTCAGTCAGTTGGCCACAGTCAGTTTTATTCTGCCGTTGCTCCTGTTCCTCTTCTGTGTTCCTTTTCCTCTTCCCCTTTTTCTCCTTCCCTTTTCTCCTCTTCCTCTTCCCCCTCTTACCATTTTCCTTTGCTTTATTTTCAACGCGAATCTCTAACTGTGAGTATGGGTGTATGTGTGTGGGTGTGGGTGTATGTGTATGTATGTATGTATGTATTTGTGTGTGTGTGTGTGAATGTAGTATGTGTGGGTGTATGTGTATATATGTATGTATTTGTGTGTGTTTGCGTGTGTATGTACGTGTGTGTGTTCGCCCCTATGTCTCCATGTTAGTCTTTACGACACTAATTGTACCCATGTGCGCGAGTACTTCATCCCCTCCGCGTCTGTCTGTCTGTCTATCTGCCTGTCTATATGTCTGCCTATCTATCTATCTATCTAATTGCTCTCCTATATGTATGTATGTATGTCTAACTATCTGCCTGCCTGTCTATATGCCCGCCTGTCTGTCTGCCTGTCTATGTGAGTGGCCCTAGGCGGCCCCGGTAACGTCCCCTGTCTGTCTGTTTCTGTGTGAGTGACCTTAGACCCCCCTGGATTACGTCCGTCTCTGTGTCTGTCTGTCTGTCTGTCTGTGTGAGTGACCGTAGGCGTCCCCTGGATAACGTCCGTCCGCCCGTCTGTCTGTGTGAGTGAGTGACCGTAGGCGTCCCCTGGATAACGGGAGCGGGGGACGGGGCCAGCGCATCCTCCCCCTGGCCTGTGACCTTGCCTACCTCCCTGCCAAGGATACCAGGGAGCGGCGCTACGGAAGGGTTTCGTTTTTTAGTTATTGTTATTAATAATATTGTTATTATTGTTGTTGTTATTATTATTATTATTATTATTATTATTATTATTATTATTATTATTATTAGAAAATGTCGTTTTCTTCTTCGCCTTCTTCCTCCTTCTCCATCTCCCCCTACTCCTCCGCCTCCTCTTTCTTCTTCTCCATCTCCTTCTACTCCTTCGTCTTCTCCTCTTTCGTAGATTTTTTTTTCTATATTCTTTTGTTTTTGTGAAGCTGGGGGGGGTATGATCTCGTTTATTTGTTTGTTTGATGGGTTGTTTCGTTGTTTTATGTTTGTTGTTTAGTCATTGCTCAGTGGTAGTGGGTAACGGGACGCGCCAGTGTATCGTTGAATATCGTATGTTGCAGAAAAGGGACGATATTGCATAGAGTCTCCCCTCCCCCCCACGTTTGTTGCACAATGCAGTCTTGATCCGTTTTTTCATATCAATGGGGAAGGAGAGAGAGGGGAGAAGGAAGGAGGGAGGGAGAGGAAGAGGAAGAAGAGGGGAGGGAGAAAGAGAAACAAAGAAAGGGATGGTTCAGGTACCATGAGGATTTATGGATTGAGGAGAGAGAGAGAGAGAGAGAAGCAGTCAGACACAGAGGAGAAAATGGAAGAAGATGAAAGTTGATAACTGAGTGAGTGGGGAGAGAGAGAGAGAGAGAGAGAGAGAGAGAGAGAGAAAGAGGGAGAGCGCGCGACCGTGTGGCAAGTCGAGGTAGAAGAGGGAGTGGCCAGCGGAGTCGTGTGCAGTCAAGACCCCAAGAAATTTGCATACGTCCCAGGATGACTTGGTGTAGGTGATGTGCTAGGTGGTCTCCTATGTGGTGTAGGTGACGAGATAGGTGATGGTGCAGGTGACGAGATAGGTGATGGTGCAGGTGACGAGATAGGTGATGGTGCAGGTGACGAGATAGGTGATGGTGCAGGTGACGAGACAGGTGATGGTGTAGATGGTGTAGGTAACGAGATAGGTGATTATGTATGCGTGCCAGGTAGGTGGCATAGGTGTGGGTGGAAAATGCAGGTGACGAGTTATACATGTGATGTGGTAGGTGGCACAGGTGACGAAATGGGTGATGGTGTAGGTGACGGTAGTTGGCGTAGGTGATGCAGGTGCTGAGATAGGTGGTAGCGTAGGTGACAGGTAGCTGATGCAGGTTAACGAGGTAGGTGGTGCACGCGATTGAAAGTTAATGGAGTAGATAGTTTATCGTGTCGTGGTGTATAGGTTATATAGTGCACCACTCTCTCTTATCTTCTCTCTCTCTCTCTCTCTCTCTCTCTCTCTCTCTCTCTCTCTCTCTCTCTCTCTCTCTCTCCTCCTCCTCCCTCCCACCCTCTCCACTCTCCCTCTCTCTCTCTCAGATATATGTATGTATATATATATATATCATATCTTTTCACTATTATCTATCTATCTCTGTTTCTCTTTTTTGTCTCTTTTGTAGAGATGGAGTGAGGGCGTCGAAACTAACACGTGACGCTC
Source organism: Penaeus monodon (assembly GCF_015228065.2). Taxonomy (NCBI): domain Eukaryota; kingdom Metazoa; phylum Arthropoda; class Malacostraca; order Decapoda; family Penaeidae; genus Penaeus; species Penaeus monodon. The sequence continues at coordinate 47,971,013 of NC_051403.1, forward strand.
GAGGGTCAAAAAGGGGCGTTGTGTTTCCGGAGATACGGAGACAGAGAGAGGATAGGGATAGGAGAGAGAGAAAGAATGAAAGAGAGAGAGAGAAAGAATGAAAGAGAGAGATGAAGAAAGAATGAAAGAGAGAGAGGAAGGAAGAATGAAAGAGAGAGAGGAAGGGAGAATGAAAGAGAGAGAGGAAGAGAGAATGGAGGAGAGAAGAAGAATGAAAGAAGAGAGAGAGAAAGAATGAAAGAGAGAGAGAGAGAAAGAATGAAAGAGAGAGAGAGAGAAAGAATGAAAGAGAGAGAGAGAGAAAGAATGAAAGAGAGAGAGAGAGAAAGAATGAAAGAGAGAGAGAGAGAGAAAGAATGAAGAGAGAGAGAGAGAGAAGAAAGAAGAGAGAGAGAGGAGGAGAGGAGAAGAGAAAGAATGAAAGAGAGAGAGAGAGAAGGAGAGAGAAAAGAAAGAAGAAAGAGATGAAGAGAGAAGAGAAAGAATGAAAGAGAGAGAGAGAGAGAGAAAGAAGAAAGAGAGAGAAAAGAAAGAGAGAGAAAAGAGAAAGAAAGAAAGAATGAAAGAGAGAAAGAGAAAGAAAGAAAGAAAGAGCGAGAGAAAGAGAAAGAAAGAAAGAATGAGAGAGAGAAAGAGAAAGAAAGAGAATCAGACCACGACGAAAAGGCACTCGCAGCCAGTTATCCCAAGTCGACAACGCGGGGCTGGGAGGTACCTTCTTTGCAGGGCAGAGCAAGTGCATGCATTAATCCGTCTGTGTACGTCGAGATGTCATTCGGGGCACACAGACGCGCCCACTTACATGCATCCATATAGGCACTATACGCACGGGTTTAGACTTTGATGTAGACGTTTAAACGTGTATGCACACGATACATGCTCTGTGTATCTCTCCCTCTCACGCACGCGCACGCACGCACACACACACAACACACACACACACACACACACACACACACACACACACACACACACACACACACACACACACACACACACACACCTAACAGAACACACACAAACATAGAGGAATGGGAAGAGGGAGGGGGGGTTAGAGTGGAAGGTGGGGGGGGGGCAACATAGCATCGGCGTTTCGACCAGTTTTTGCGTGACCTGACGATGCGCACCAGACGACGAGGGGTCTGGTCATTTATATGCTACAGGTCATTGGCATCGTCTGCTACCTGCAAGGGAGAGACGTGGGGGGAGAGGAGGAGGAGGAGGAGGTGAGGGAGGGTGAGGGAAGGAAGGTTGAGGGTGAGGAGAGTAGGTTGAGGAGGAGGCGAGGTGAGGGAGATTGAGGTGGAGGCGAGGTGAGGCAGATTGAGGTGGAGGCGAGGTGAGGAGATGAGGTGGACGGCGAGGGTGGCAGATTGAGGTGGAGGCGAGGTGAGGGAGATTGAGGTGGAGGCGAGGTGAGGGAGATTGAGGTGGAGGCGAGGTGAGGCAGATTGAGGAGGAGGCGAGGTGAGGCAGATTGAGGTGGAGGCGAGGGAGATTGAGGGAGTGGGGGAGGCGAGGGAGGAGAAAATTATTCAGATGATGGCAATAGGTGAAGATGAAATGAGGGAGACGAGGAGGAGAGAAGGAGGAGGAAAATGAGAAGAGAGTAGAGATGAGATGAGATATATCGACGAGGCGACAGCGATCTGGGTTGAGAATGAGGCAAGGGAGGTGAGTGAGGATGAGGATAGTTTAGGGGAACGAGATAGGGTGCGAGGAGGAGGGGATGGAGCAAAGAGGAGGAGGAGGAGGAGGAGAAGGACGAGAAAGGAACAAAGATGTTTGAGACGAAAGCATTGAAGAGGAGGACAAGATTGAGGGGGGAGGGCGAGGATGAGGAAGAGGTGGAGAATGAGAATGAATAGAAGAATAAAGATGATGATGACGGTGATGATGATGACAAATGGGCGAGGCAAAGGAGATGACCGTAAACAGGATATGATGGCCAGCGAGACGGAGGGAGGCCGGGAGCAGGATGGGGGTACGAGTAGAATGAGGGGGAAGAGGGGAAGGGGCCTGAGGGAGGGGAAGGGGCCTGAGGGAGGGGGAGAGGGGGGTGGAGGGGCCTGAGGGAGGGGGAGGTAGGAGGGGGAAAGTGGGGGAGGGAGGGACCTGACGGAGGGAGAGGATGTAGGAGGGGGAAGATAAGGGTGAGAGTTATGTAAGGGGGGGGGGGTTGGTATACGACTGGGAGAGAGGGAGAGAGAGACAGGGAGAGAGAGGGCGAGAAACTGTGAGGAAGAGGAGGAGGAGGAGAAGGGAGAAGGAATAAAAAGGGAACAGACACACTATAAGAAACGAAACAGCATCGCTGTGTATCGAAGTCGTCAAGTGTTCCTCATCAGACGAGTAAAAAAAAAACGTCTAATGAGGAACGCTTGACGAGTTCGAAACGTCACGATTTGATTTCTTGTTGTGCCACTGTTTCTCTTTTTATCTTTGTATACACTTCACTGTGTGTGTGTCCATGAGAAGGAATGGTGATGAGGGAAGGAAGTGAGGGAGAGAGGATGAGAGTGGGGAGAGGAGAAAGTGGATTAGGGAACTAGGATATGAGTGGGAGGTGGGAGAGGGGAAGGGAGGAAAGAGGTGAGAGTGGGCGGATGAGAGGGGAAAGAGAGAGAGAGAGAGAGAGAGTGAGAGGGGGACGAGGCGAGGTGGGGGAGTGGGAGGAATGAGAGAGGAAAGAGAGTAAGAGAGAGGGGGTGAGAGGGGGGTGGGGGAGGAGGAGTTTAAAACACTTTTGCGAGGGGATTAGGGTAAAAAGGGCATGAGAGAGAGAAGAATGGGGGGGGGTTATACTATCGAGTGAGGTAGAGGGGGGGGGGGGGCAGGAGGGTGACGACATGACGGTATGTGGCGAGGTGGACCAGCATGCTTTTGGGAGGAATATTCCAGCCTTGCATAAGACAGGCCGAGTGGAATGTTCCAGGCGTGTCAGATTGATATCGAGTTAACAAAATCTGACTTTCATCAGACGATTTATCAGGGTGTAACGTGGGTGCACTTAAAAGGATGAGTTTACACCGTTATCCCGCAGTGGTGCCAAATACAAAATACAAAACGGGGGGGCAGATACAAAAGAGGAAACCTCCCACAGCCCAAAAACAGCGCGTAGGAACAATACAGTAGGGGAGTACATCGTGCTTAACGACGACATAGTAACAGAGCGCAGCATACATAACAACCAAGACGCAAAGGTTTGATTCCCTCGGGTTTTCAACCAACACCTTTGATTCGGAAGTTG
>NC_051403.1:47976762-48004262 GCF_015228065.2 Penaeus monodon
AGGTTCGCCTCGACCTTCACGCTGGGATCGCCTCCTACCTGCCGTTCCCTCTTAACTGTAATGTCGCCCTGCTTGTTTTCCCCCTCCCCCACTCTCCTTCCCCCCGTCTCCCTTCCCTCCACCTTTCCTCTCCCTCCTGCCTCCCTTCCTCCCTCGCGTCTCTCTCCCTCCTCTCCCCTCTCCCCTCCTCTCTTCCCTTTCTCTCCACCCTATTCTCCTCTCCCCTCCGTTTCCACCCTACCCTTCTCTCTCCAGCCTGCCTTCCCCTTCCTCTCTTCCCTTCTCCTTCCCCCTTCCTTTCTTCCATTCCTCATGATTTTCCTTCAGCCATGTGCTCTGCCTTGCCCACTCTTGTTGGTATTTTCTTACTCCTTTCTTTCTCTTTTTTTTTCTCGTTTCTCGTTTGTTTTCATTCTTTCTCTTCCATTTCCCCGCGTTGTGTTTCTTTGTGTTTCTGTCCTCCCCTTTCTCTGTTTGTTTCGCTTTGTCTTTTTATTCGTTTTCCTCCATCTCTTTCTTTTCGTTTTTTTCTGGTGTAGGTATGCAGATTGACATATATATATATATATATATATATATATATATATATAATTAATATATTATATATATATATATATATCTATATATATTAATATATATATTTTAAATATATATATTTAATGTATATATAAGTATATATATATATTATATATATATAATATATATATTAGATCTATTTATATTTCCTTCTCGCTCCTCTTTATTTATTATTTTTTTCATTTAAGTCCTTATTATTTTTATCTAGTCTATTTGAACTATTTCTATCCTATCCTCATCCTCTTCTTATTTCTTCTTATATATATATATATATATCGTTCTTATAAGGTCTTGTCTCTGGGTCCTACTATATCGTCATCCCTACTCTCCTCGTCCTTCTCCTACTTCTCTCTCTCTCTCTCTCCTCCTATCTCCCTTCTCTCTCCTCTCCTCTCTCCTCCTCCTCTTATCTTTCCATCGCTCTCCTCTCCTTCCCCTCTCTCCTTTCCCTCCTTCCTCTCTCCCTTCCCTCCTTCTTCCCCTTCTCTTTTTCTTCTCCCTTCCCTCTTCCTTTTCCTCTCCCCCCTCCCTCCCTCCTGACATTTCTTCTCATCCCCCCTCCTCTCCCCCTTCCTCTTCCTTCCCTTCCCTCTCTTCCTTCTTCTTCTTCTCCAGTCCCCCTCCTCGTCCCCCCCTTCTCCTCCTCCTCCTCCTTTCCCCCTCCCACATTCCTCCTCCTCCTCCTCCTCCCCCTTCCCCTCCCCCCCCTCCCCCTCCCACATTCCTCCTCCTGGACTCTATTGGGATTAATCTAAAAGTGCAGTTTAAATGCCTTGTGAAATCTCTTCACGTTCAGTGTCCATTTTCTCAGCACGAACTTTATTTGTTTGTCGTTTTTGTTATTCCTTTTTGGGTTGTCAAATGAAAGATAACTAACATGTTTTTTTTGTCGTCTTTGCATAGAAAGTTGCATTTTTTTTTCTTTGTTATTAATACCGTTATGTGTTAATGTTGTTGTTTTTGCTGTTGTTGTTGTTATTCTTGTTTACGGGGTTGAATTTTTGTTGTTGTTGTTGTTGTTGATTCCTCGAGGTAGTTGGTATACATGAGGTTGATGGCTGGTGGTTGAAAATGCACTGGCGTTGATATTTCTGAGGTCATCATTGCCTAAGGGCGTAAAGTAAGCGGTGTGGACTGGTATGTGACGTAATTTTTGTGTTTTGAAGACTAGCATACTTCTTTTTTTGTTTTTTTTTTATTTTTTTTTTTTTTTTTTTTTACGAGTCAGAATATAAAATGATGACGTCTGTTCATTTTCTGTCTGTCCCTCCATACTTTTTTTTTTTTTTTTGTATTTTCTTTATCTTCATCTTTTACAGTTGTTGAGACTTATTTTTCTGTTTCGTTTCTTCGAAGAAATTTCGTCGACCTGAATTCCAAAAAGTGTCTTGATTTTTATTTTTATTTTATTATTATTATTATTATTATTATTATTATTATTATTATTATTATTATTATATATATATATATATATATATATATATATATATTTTTTTTTTTTTTTTTTTTTTTTTTTTTTTTTTACCACGTGAAGATGCTTCTTGAGCTCGGAATTCATCGCGACAAAAACAGTTTTTTATTCTTCTCAGTAAAAAAAAAAAAAAAATCACGCCGAAAATGGTAGCTGAGCTTTCATGTAAAAAAACGAGAGAAAAAAAAGTTATAACTTAACGACCAGTTTTTTTTTTTTTTTTTTTCGTCTCCGAAGAAACGGGAAACGCCTTCGTTAGGTCTTTAAATTTGATTTTTTTTTTTATTGTTGATGCGTTTTGTTGCGTGAGATTTTTTTTTTTTTTTTCTAGAGGGGAGGGAGGAGCGAGATTTTTTTTTGGGGGGAGGGGGATGTTTTTTTATGTTTCTACAATGTATTGTGTTTTTCCTGTGCTAAGAGTTGTAGGAAATAACTACAGAATCTTTGTAATTTGGCGAAACCGTATTTCTCTCTCTCTCTCTCTCTCTCTCTCTCTCTCTCTCTCTCTCTCTCTCTCTCTCTCGTTCTCTCTCTCTTTTCTCTCCTCTCTCTCTCTCTCTCTCTCTCTCTCTCTCTCTCTCTCTCTCTCTCTCTCTCTCTCTCTCTCTCTCTCTCTCTCTCTCTCTCTCTTCTCTCTCTCTCTCTCTCCTCCCCTTCCTCCATTTTTGTGACTTTTCACTCTGATTCGGTATATTTTCTCTCATTCTTTCTCCCCCATCTTTTATTTTTATTGCGTGTCATGCCATTCATTTCCTATGTCGTCACTTCACACCGCGCTACTTTCTCTGGTTCAGCCGGATTTTGATTTTTAAGTTATTTCCGTTTGTGGAGTTAAAATACCGGGGATATCATTTATCTGTCTCTCTCTCTCTCTCTCTTTCTCTGTATCTCCTTCTCTTTCTCGATCTCTCACTGTCTCTCTGCTCTCTCTTTCTTTTCTCTCTGTTTATTTATTTTCCTCTTTTCTCTTTATTTTTCTCTCTCTTTTCCCCTATTTTTTCTTTTTTTTCCTTTTCCCCTTTCCTTCTGCTTTCCCCCTTTTGCTATCTCTTTTCTCCTCTCCTCTCACGCTCTCTCTTTTTTTCTCTCTACTCCTTCACCCCCTTCCCTTCCCTCCCTCTTTTTTCTCCTCTCTCTCTTCTCCTCTCTCCTCCTCTTTTTTCTCCTCTCTCCTCCTCTTTTTTCTCCTTCTCCTCTCTCCTCCCCCTTTTTTCTCCTCTCTCGTTCGCTCGCTCGTTCTCCCTCTGACTGTCTCTTTCCCCCAATTACTGTTGTCCCATAGAAGTGGGGTGTATAACAGACACTGTAATTAGCAATTTTTTTTTTTTTTTTTTTTTTTTTTTGGGGGGGGGGTTTAGGGGGTGGGGTGAGTAGTGTTCTCATTTGACAACGTTCATTTATGTGTGTGCATGTGCGTGTTCGTTCGTCTGTGTGTGTGTGTGTGTGTGCGTGCGTGCGTTCGTCTGTGTGGGGTGTGTGGTGGTGGTGGTGGTGGTTGTTGTGTGTGTGTGTGTGTGGTGGTGGTGGGGTCGTCGTTTGTTGTGTGTGTGTGTTTTTGTGTGTGGGGTGTGTGTGGGGGTGTGTGTGTGTGTTTTGTGGTGTGTGTGTGTGTGTGTGTGTGTGTGTGTCTTCGTTTTCTCGACCATGAGTTCCATCCCACGAATAGCGTCACAGCGTCTTGCAAAAGGGATTTCAACGCCGCGTCATGGTGTCGAGAGGATTGGCCTGTTTCTGGAGACCGTGGATTGCGGGGAAACTACGTCACCCTGTTGTGGCGTCTCGTGGCCGGTGTGTTCTTGCGGTTTGTTTGAAAGGAAGGGCTAAGGGTTAGGGTGTCCATTGGTGGATGTGAAAATGGGTAATATCGATTTTTTTTTTTTTTTTTTTTTTTTTTTTTTTTTTTTTTTTTTTTTTTGCGTTCTCTTTCTCTTTTTTTCTCTTTCTTTCTCTTCCCCCCACTTTGTCTCCCTCATACTCCCTCACTCACTACTTTCCACTTTTTCCTTCTCCTGTTTCACACACTCATCTCTATCTCTTTTTCTTCCTCCTTCTAATTCCATCCCTCCTCCACCTCCTCCTCCTCCTCCTCCCCCACCTCCTCCTCCACTTCCTCCACCATCACCTCCTCCACCTCCACTTCCACGTCCTCCTCCTCTTCTTCCTCTTCCTCTTGTTCCTCTTGATCCTCCTCCTCCTCCTTCCTCTTCCTTTTCCTCTTCCTCTTATTCTTATTCCTCCTCCTCCTCCTCCTCCACCATCACCTCCCCCACCTCCACTTCCACCTCCTCCTCCTCCTCTTCCTCCTCTTCCTATTATTCCTCTTCATCCTCCTCCTCCTCCTTTCTCTTCCTCTTCTTCTTCTTATTCCTCTTCATCATCCACCTCCTCCTATTCCTCCTTCTCCCCCCCCCCCGTCTGTTCGACCCCCTCTCGGCCCCGATGACGCAATCCCCGCCGAATCCCACAGCTGATTGTCGGCGAACACCCTTCATTTAACTCCCCCTTTTTCTCCTTTTCCCCTTTTTTTCTTTTTCCCCCTTTTCTCCTTTTCTCCTTTTCTCCTTTTCTCCATTTTCCCTTTTCTCCCATTTGCTCGCGTTTCCTCCCCTTGTTCTTTCTTTCCGTTTCATTTCGTTTCCTCTCTCTCCTCCCTTTCTCTGCCCTATTCTCTCCTTCTTTACTGTTTCCCTTCCTTCTCTATTGCTTCCTCCCCTTTCCTCATTTTTCCTCCCGTCTTTTTCCCCATTTCCTCCCCTCTCCTCCCCTTCTCTACCGTTTCCTCCCCTTTTATCGCGCCTCATATTCCTCCCCATCGTCGATTTCCATTTTCTCCACCACTCCTCACTGTCTCTTGAACTGGTATCGGTAAAAAAAAAACGAAATCGGTTAAAATGTCGCTTCTGAACGTTTGCGATGTTGAGAAATTTGCAGGAGAAACGTTTTTGTCGCAACGCGTGAGAGTGAATATCTCTTTCGCACTGTGAGGATGTTCGTTCTCGCTCCTACCTTCTTTTTCGCTGGATTTCAGTAGAGTTCAGTAGAGTTCCGTGATTGGTTTGTCCGAGAGGCCGTCTTGCAGTGCATTCCTGGTTGAACATTGCACAGTTGCAGCTTGACTTTGGGCGGGGAGCGGGAGTATTGTTGCCTGCGAATCTCGTAGCCCAGAAGTCGGGTTGAATTCTGCATCTTCTGTGTAACGATTATTCATTTCATTTCATTCTTTATATAGATAGATAGATAGATAGATTTATTTTTATTACGTGTTATGGTATTCGTTTATTAATAGTAGTATAGTATATAGCCTATTTCGTATAGTGTTTGTGTTTATTAGTATAGTATTATCGCTTATTTCATATAGCATTAGTGCTTATTTCGTATAGTAGTATTATAGTTTATTAGTAAAGTATTCGTGTTTATTTCGTATTACAGTGCCCGTTAGTTTCGTATTTTCAGATCCTCCGTAGCCACAGCCAATCCGCAAGGTGAACAAAAGCAGCAATGAACTTGAACTTCTCTGAACACGGTCGAGAAATCTTGAACAGCCTCTTTTTTCAACATCCAGATTCCTTTGTTTTTGACATGTTTAATCGATATATAACAAAGTGACTTTTTTATCGATGTTTAACACGTTTTATCGATATTTAATGAAGTGACTTTTTTACCGATGTTTAACGAACTAAAAAAAAAAATCTATCGATATTTGACACATTTTTACGGATGTTAAACAAAGTGCCATATTTTTTTTACCGATATTTAACAAACCAACATTTTTTAGCGTTTTTTTCTTTCTTTCTTTCTTTCTTTCTTTCTTTTACCGGTTTCTTTTTCGTAGATGACATTAGTAAGAGTTTTTTTGTTTGTTTGTTTTTTTCTTCCTACATCCGTCCGTGTGGGTTCGCTCTCGCCGGCGGGAACCAGACGATCGAAGTATCACTATTTCCGGGTTGCACTCAAGACCCGAGGGGTGTCTCCTCAATTCACCCCCCCCCCCTCTCCCTCCCTCCGCCGCTATGCCATTTCCTCCTCTTCCCTTCCAATCACTTGGGGTGTTTCCTTTTGAAATTCTTTCCGTGTCACCCTCTCTCTTCCTCTTCTTCTTCGTCTTTGTCTTCTTCTTTCTATATCCTGTCTCTCGTCCTCTTTTTCCTCATTTGTATCTTCTCTCTCTTCTTCTACCTGCACTTCCTCCTACTCCTCCTCCTCTTCCTATATTCTATCTCCTCTTCTTCTTCCCCCCCCCCCCCTCCTCCTCCTCCTCCTCCTCTTCCCCCCTCCTCCTCCTCCTCCTCTTCCCCCCTCCTCCTCCTCCTCCTTTCCCCCCCCTCCTCCTCTTCTTCCTCATCCTTAAGAAATACCTTTCCTTCTGTACTTCCTCCGCGATCTCGGTCGCTTTCCCGTGCTCTGTCTCCTCATCACTCCTCCTCCCCCGCACCTTTCTCACGGGGAATGTGGGTTATCATTTGACTCACGGTGTTTTATGCATGTCATTCTCTCTCTCCTCCTCCTCCTCCTCCTCCTCCTCCTCCCCTCCTCCTCCTCCTTCTTCCCCTCTTTTTCCTCCTGCCTCTCCTCCTTCCCCTCCCCCCCCTCCCCCCCCCTCTCCTCCTCCTCCTCCTCCAGTGTTTGCGCAACCATTATCACTCCGCGCATGCGGGATCCGGGTCATGAATCCGGCGACGACTACACGAACGGCTTCAGGTGGCGGCTCAAGGAAGTGTGTGAGTGATTGAAGAGTGAGTGAGTATCGGTGTGTGAGTGAGGGAGTGTTTCTGTGTGTGAGTGAGTAAGGGAGTGTTTCTGTGCGTGTGTGTGTGTGTGTGTGTGTGTGAGTGATTCTGCGTTTATGTCTGTGTCTGTGTGTCTCACTGGGTCACGCGGAGCCACCTGTCACTCGCACTCTTTCCGTTCCACTTACATTCTTTGAAGGAGGAAGAGAGGGGGTTGGGGGTGGAGGGGGGGAGATGGGTGAATAGAAGGAAGGGGGGGTTAGTGGAGGGGAAGAAACAGCGGAAAAGGGTTATAGGGGCGAAAGAGGTAAGAGAGAGAAGGAGAGAGAGGGGAAAAAGAGAAATAAAGTGGAGAAAGAGAAGGATCGAAAGAAAAAGTATGAATGAATTAATAAGAGGTTAAGAAAAATAAGAAGTGTGTGGAAGGAAAAGGTGGATAGAAACACAAACAAAAGACAAGACACAGACAGACAGACAGACACAGACGGAAGAGTAATTGAAGCATGAGTCACCCTTTCCACTCGGGGAAACACGCTCTCTCGAGTAACAGGTTTCGAACTGGTCGCCTCGGCGTGCGCGGAAGTCGGCTCGAGTAGCGAAGGATTCCTGGCTTGTTTTGGGCCAGAGAGTAAGGGGGGGAGAGGGAGGGAGGGAGGGAGGGAGGGGGGAGAGGGAGAGAGAAGGAGAGAAAGAGAGAGAGAAATAACGCTTTTAGTAGCTAAGAATTCTTTTTTTTTTTCCTTTTCTATTCTTTTCTTGGGTCGTTTTAATGCATGTTTCCTTTTTATAGTAATATTACCATCATCATCTTTAATCATCACCATCATCACCACCAGTATCACCATCCCCATCATCACCAACCTCACCCTCATCACCACCGCCATCCCATCACCATCACCACTATCTCCATCACAACCACCATCAACCACCGCCTTCCCCGCCACCACTAAATCACCATCCGTATCATCACCAACACCACCACCACAATACCCATCCCCATCACCAGCACCATAATCCCCCCCCATCACCACCACCATAATCCCCATCACCACCACCATAATCCCCATCACCACCACAATCCCCATCATCATCATCGTTAAACATCGATCTCGTTTCCATCAGTCGCTGGATGATGACGTAGGGAAAATATCAGAATATCCGGCGCCATCGACCCGCGTGGAGACTCGTGGGAAAGCAGACCACAGAGCGATGATATGGTCGGCTGACCCCTGATAGACGAGTGTAAAAAAAAAAAAAAAAATAAATAAGAAAAATAAACTTTATTTATCGGCGTCCAAAGTGCAGCGCGTCGATTAAACTCGCTCGTCCACGCTATTTTATAACGTTTTATTTTTTTCGAAGCGAAGCGCAATTTCAGGTCGTATTTTGTCTTTCTCGTGTGTGTTTGTGTTTATATATATATATATATGTATATATATATATATATATATATATATATATATATATATATATATATATATATATATATATATATATATATATATTAGACATGTAAAGGAACAGGGTTCGGCCGGACTAAACGAAGTCCTATTTCAGTTCTTGTTCTGTTTCCTTTTGTTTTCTTTGTATGTTTTCCTCTTTTTTTTATGAATATGTATCGAGTGTCACGGAGCAGAGTTCGGTCGGTCACCTAGTTTCCTGCGAGCGCGCGCGCGTGTGAGTAAACAGGCAGGGAAATTGTTACACAGTTATTATGGGGTGACGCGTTCGCTGCTGGCCGGTCCCGGTGCAGGTTCCTTGGCGAGGCCGATGGAGCGTCAAAGGCTCGCTCGCCGGTGAATTTGAGCGGGAAATTGACCGGCTTTTGATGGCACTGGCGTTGTTTCTGTCCGTTTTTTGTTGTTGTTGTTGTTGTTGTTAGTGGAGTTTTGGTAGTTTTTAAAGGTTTTATGTACGGTGTTCTGATTTCCTCTTTTTCACGAAATTTTACACGGTGAATTTAATCCATGCTTGCGTTCGAATTTTTTTTCCCAGTGTGTACATATTGTAGGTGTTTTTTTTTTTATGTGTGTCTGATTTTTTCTTTATTTCATAAAGGAAAGTGATCGATTCTTACGTGTTAAGTACTTTTAATCGTTCGCTTTAAAATATGTCCTTTTTCCCCCCACTTTCGAGAATGGCTTATTTTGATTGTCTTCCGTTATTTTAGGAGTTCAAAGCAGGATGGTGAGGTAGGCCATGTGTGATCGGCCCGGAAGAGACATTAAAAAAATAAGTGGAAATCGCGTTATTTGCAGGTCGTTAACCAAGCTATTTGAGAGAGAAAGAAAGAAGGAAAAAAATAAAGGATGATTGGAAGTCGCGTTATAGAAAGTTGAGAGAACTGACAGAGAAAAGAGAGATATAGAAAAAAAAGAAAAAAGAAAACACAAGCAGCAAGAAAAAAACACCAATAACAGGAATGGGAAAATAGAAGCGAGAAGCCGTAGGCAAAAAGCGGTAGCGAAAGAGCTAGAGAAAGAGAAAGAGCTAGAGAAAGAGAAGAGAGAGCGAGCGCGGGCGTCGGAGCGGAAGTGCCATGGCGTTGGGCGCGCTGACGACCTTCGTGGTGCTGGTGCGTTGGGGCCTGGCGGGCACCCTGACCGTGGGCGTCGGGAGCCTCAGCTGGCTGGTGTGGGGCGCCCTCCAGTGTGCCCTCGCCCCCGCCCACGCCTTTGTCCTCCTCTCGTCGTACCCAGGTGAGTTCGAGAGGGCGCGTGGAAGAGACCCTCTCTGTCGGTGGTTGGGGTTGAGGCGGCAGGGGGCCATGCGGGTGATCTCCATGTGGATTGAGTTCCGGTTCGGGGTTCGGGAAAGGCTTCGAAGCGAGGAGACACTGAAACCCTTTTTTTTCCTCTTCCGACAGCGTACAGCCGCCAGTTCGAAGGTGGGGACGCTCTACACGTACGTCTACGAGACCTCGGTACTGCTGAACGAGCCGCAGGCGCTACCGGTGTCCACGGCGAAGGATGTGGGCTTCCGCGTCGAGCTCTCGGCCGAGGTCACGCCCGTGTGGCAGCACCCCGGCAACGCCCACGAGCAGATCCTGCAGCTTACGGTAAAGAGATTGTTTTTTCTTAATTGCTTAGTTGATTTTTCGTGTTTTTTTTTGGTGTTTTTGGATGTCATTATTGCTTTTAGTCTTTGTTATTATTATTATTAGTAGTAGTAGTAATAACATTATTACTATTGTTAGTAGTAGTATTCTTATTAGTATTATTATTGTTTGTTGTTATCATTATTGTTATTGTTGTTGTTATTGTTAGTATAACTGTTACTATTCCTATTCTCCAAACCATTTCCTTACCTCCCTCCCCTCCCACAGATCGTGGCCCCCAAGCTCTCGGTGAAATCCCGCCAGGGGCCGACCCCGGGGGACTTCGCGCACAAGTCGTCCAAGCTGGAACAGTACAGGCTGCACCCGGTCTTCCTGCATTGGAACAGCGGCCAGATCGGGAAGGTGCACCACTTCGAGGGGGAGGAGGCGTCGCTGCTCAATGTGATGAAGGGCATCTCCAGTTTGTTGCAGGTGGGTTTTGGGTTGGGTCAGGGTGGGTTGGGGGGTTAGGTGGGTTAGTGGGTTGGTGGGTTAGTGGGTTGGGTAGGGCAGGTGGGTTAGGTGGGCTGGGTGTGAGACCTTGTGTATGAGGAGAGAGGGATCTGGAGAGAATTAGGGGAAACGGAGGTAGATATGGTCGATATACTAGGAGGATAAGCTGAATACTTGGCACAAACTTAGAATTATGTAATTATATGTGTTATAAAAATACATACATTTATAATTATATCCTAATCCTTGACCTTTTTTATCTATCCAAACAGCATCAACTAAAGAATGTGAAGCAGAGAGAAATGGACTCCTCAGGGAAATGTGAAGTGACATACAACATGGTTGACCCAACGCACGTCACCAAGTTGAAGCGGAATTGCAAGAACGTCATTCCAGTACAGTTCTTCAACCAAACCAATAAGGTATGTGGGGAAAGTTACCGGATTCTTGATCCTGTATTCTTAGTCTTATTCTTATTCTTAGTCTTATTCTTAGTCTTAGTCTTATTCTTATTATTAGTCTTATTCTTAGTTTTATTCTTCTTCAGCTATAATCCCTCTAGCTTTGTGTAGCCAGAATGACCGACTAGGCAGCCAGGACTGGGGTTAAATCTGGACTTTCTTCTTCATGTCTTCTTCTTCCTCATCCCTTTCCTTTTGATGTGCTATTTCTCTCTCTCTCTCTCTCTCTTTCTCTTTCTCTTTCTTCTCTCTCTCTCTCTCTCTTTCTCTCTCTCTCTCTCTCTCTCTCTCTCTTTCTCTCTCTCTCCTCTTTCTCTCTCTTTCTCTCTCCTTCTCTCTCTCTCCTACCTCTCTCTCTCTCTCTCTTTCTCTCTCTCTCTCCTTTCTCTCTCTCCTCTTTCTCTCTCTCTCTCTCTCCCTCTCTCCTCTTCTCTCTCTCTCTCTCTCTCTCTCTCTCATCTTCTATCTTCCCCTCTCCTCTTTCTCTCTCTCTCTCTCTTCTCTCTCTTCTCTTCTCTCTCTCTCTTTCTCTCTCTCTTTCCTCCTCTCTCTCCTCTCTTCTCTCTCTCTCTCTTTCTCTCTCTCTCTCTCTCTCTCTCTCTCTCTCTTCCTCTCTCTCATCTCTCTCTCTCTCTCTCTCTCTCTCTCTTTTCTCTCTTTTCTCTCTCTTCTCTCTTTCCTCTCTTTGATCTCTCTCTCTCATCTCTCTTCTCTCTCTCTCTCTATCTCTCTCCCCTCTCTCTCTCTCTCTTCATCTCTCTTCCTCTCTCTCCTCTCTTCTCTCTTCTCTCTCTCTCTCTCTCTCTTCTCTTTCTCTCCTCTCTCCTCTATCTCGTCTCTCTCTTTCTCTCTCCTCTTCTCTCGCTCTCTCTCTTCCTTTCTCTGCTCTCTCTCTCTCTCTCTCTCTCTCTCTCTCTCTCCTCTTCTCATCCTCTCTCTCTCTCTCTCTCTCCTCTCTCTCTCCTCTCTCTTCTCGTCTTCTCTCCTCTCTCTCCCCCTTCTCTCTTTCTCTCTCTCTCCCTCCTCTCTCTTCTCTCTCTCTCTCCTCTCTCTCTTTCTCTCTCTCTCTCTCTCTTCTCTCTCTCTCTCTTCTTTCTCTCTCTTCTCTCTACTCTCGATCTCTCCTCTCATCTCCTCTCTCTTCTCTCTCTTTCTCTCTCTCGTCTCTATCTTGCTATTCCTATTCTCCCTTCCTCTCTTCATCTTCATTCAAAAAATCGTACCTTCTTCTCTCTCTCTCCACACTCCAATCCTCTTGCGTCCTTCCTTCTTCCAGCGCCTCATTACTTCTCTCAGACCATCATCATGAAATCCTCCTCAATCTCTCATCTCTCTGCTTCGGTCTTCCGTCGTCATTCTCTCTTCTGATGCCCCACTCTCTCTCATCTCATACCGAAATATACTCATATTCCGTTTCTCTCTTCCTTCTCTCTCTCTCTTCTCATCTCCTTTCCCTTTATTCTATCTCTGCAATCTCTTCGCTCTTTCATATTTCTCTCTTCTCCTCGAGTTATGATTCCTTATTGACTCTTTGAATTCGTATTTTAACAAGAATGTTACAACTTTATCTTATATTTTTATATATTTTGGAGATATTCTTCAGCAATGCAGGCAACCCAGAAAATTATGTATCCATAAGACCATAATAGATAAAGAAATGCTGAGATCTTAAATAAATTAGTTTTAAAATCTGACCTTTGTGTTTTGTGTATTTTAACATGCTGGCATGATGCACATTATTTTTCCATCTCATTAAAAGAAGATTAAGATAATAGTGACCAGTTTTCTCTTCCTTACTAACGACACACCCTAACCTTTGCAGGTCCTTGGTGCCCTGATTGACAGTGAGGCAACTGCCTCATATGTGCTAAACCCGGATGACAAGATCATCGAGAAAGCCACCTCAATGGAGACCCACTTCCTGCGTGTGGAGGCGCGGAAGCAGTCTGGTGCGGAGGTGATGAGCAAGCAGAACCTCCAACTCAAGAGTAAGCAGAAAGTTATCATAGTCGTATTGCTGAGTATTCTTCTTTCTTTTTCGTTTGCTTCTGTTCTTTTCTTTTTTCTTCTTGTTATTATTCTCTGTCTTTTGTCTTTTGTCTTTTTCTGTTTTTCATTGTCTTTGATTCCTTTTGAATTTGTATTATTTAATCCTTTATGATGTAATTTTTCATTAAATTTGCGATTTAATTTGAATTTTGTTAATGAGATTTCATTATGTACAAGTTATTCAAGGATATAATGCCTATTTTACAGATTGTTATAAATATTAAAAGAAAGCAAGGACCTTTTAAGTAGTAAGTCATGTAGAGATAAAATGAGAGAGAGCGGATATAAGAAACCTTTTATTTAAGCTATTCACATTTTGAGTTTAATGGTAAAATACCCTTCCATGTTGATACTGTGGTAGAAAAACCCACAGTGCAAAAATGAAATACATCTAGTTTTTCCATTGTGGGTTTTTCTACCACATTATAAGTTGATAGATAGCTAGATGTGCCTGTAGAAAATTGTTAACAATTAACTGGGCATTATTTCAGGTCGCAGCAAGGTTAACAGCCCTAAATACGCAGGAAACACAGCTGCTGAAGCATTACGATCCATTGCCAAAAAGCTGAAGAAATCTATCGTCACAGAACAGCTTACAACGAACCCTGAGGCAAAGGAGTGTATTTCATGCAAATCGGTGAGTGGCCTTGCTTTTTGGTACCTTATAGAAATATTGAAATGTGATAAATCCTTTGTACAACATGAATTTTTCAAAAAGCGAGAGCATAGTAAGTACTGTAATGATGATGATGATGATGATTATTATGATAAAAATGATAATAGTAATAATGAGAATTCCAAATCAATCGCCCTTAACTAAAACTTCACAAGTTCATGAATTCATAAATAAATTTTCTTGCCATTTATGTATTGATTTATGTTCAATTCACATTATACAAGATTCATATATATATTTGATCCTTCTTTTTTTCATCTCTCAGTTGAAGGCATTAATCAGCAGCTTCTACAACACTCTCAGTCCCAAGAACCTGGGCACGCAAGGCTCAGCTATCGCTTTCGTGAGGCTGCTGAGGAAAGTGCGCGAGAGTGACCTCGACACCATCAAGGCGATCCTCAAGGATAAGAAGAATGCCAAGATTATGTGAGTTTTATTACATGGTGCTGTAGATCACGCACGCACACACGCATGCACACACACACGCACGCACGCACGCACGCACGCACGCACCCCCACACACACACCCACACACACACACACACACACACACACACACACACACACACACACACACACACACACACACACACACACACACACACACACACACACACACACACACACACAGATTGAATGAGTGAGTGAGTGAGAAAGTAAGTGTTCATGTGCATGTGCCTTTTCTTTTTCTTTGTTATGTGTTTGTTTTTGTATCGTCATCCATTCTTTGGTTTTCTCCGATGAGATTAAAGTACATTTTTTTTTTTCCTCTCTCTCTCTCCCTCTCTGTCATCTTCTTTATTGTTTTATTACTTGCTCTATATGTTTATATGTTTCTTATATTCCTGAGTCTGTGCTGTTGCATTATCTTCTTTTTAACAGTAATTTTTGAAACAAGAATTAAGCATTTCTAAAATATGGGGGAAACAGCTTTGTTGCCAATTCAAAAATAATTAATTTTTTTATATTTCAACATTAAACTTGCACCTTTTATTCCCAAATGTACAACTTCAAATCGGAAAGAGAATATATATTGATATGCTCCACCACAGGCCACAGCTCCTCGACATCTTGGCCGCAGCTCAGACGATTCCCTCGCACAAGGCCGCCATGTCCGTGCTCAACTTTGGTGGTCCGATTGACAACCCCGAGAGATATCTGCTGGGTCTCTCCTTAGCAACACATCCTTCAGAGTTCATCTTGCAAGGTGAGTGGTGTGTGTGGTGGATCTTTCGAGAGTTCCTTAGCAACACATCCTTCCGAGTTCATCTTGCAAGGTGAGTGGTGTGTGTGTTGGATCTTTCGAGAGTTTGTATATCTTTTATAAGGTGTGAGTAAAAGTGGATAATACCAAGGTTTGAAATTGCTGGTTAATGTCCAGATTTTATTGTATACGAGTTATTTTATTAATTCTAGTTTGAAATGTTAGGTTACCATATGATGTAAGTGGTTGTGATTCCTTTTCTTTTGTGCCTTTACTTCATTTTTCACAAATAAACTCAACCTAACCTATCTTAATATTGATTTATGGTTTCAAAATGACAATTTAATTTTGGGCTTTCACTCTTCTTGGTATGTTTTAAGTATATGAACTTTTTTAAAAACTCTTTGCCTCTTTTTTTTATCAAAGTGTAAGTAGAAAGAAAAGATTATCTTTCTAAGAAAGAAATTGTTAGAGAAATAAGTTAGTTATGATGTGTTTTTATTCCGTTTTCAGATTTAATGAAACTTGCAAAGAAGGGTCTCAATAATGACAAGCTGTATGAGACTCTTGTTTTAACAATAGCCTCTGTCAGCCACACTTTCTGCAAGGTTTCCAGCAACTGCAAAAAGCCTGTAAGTAAAACTGTTTCTTTTTCTTTCTGTCCTTCATTTTTTTATTGCTCATTAACCCAGAGGTTATCCTTTTTATGACAGTGAATCTCTCACTTTAGTGTTATCCATTTGTACATGCAATGATATGTGGATTGCTTAGGGAAGTTGATCTATGTAGAAGGGATGGGGAAGACTGTTATAAAGAACTCAATCTATGTGTGCTACAGCATGGGGAAGCTGGAGTGCAAAGAAAACTTGTAAAATTCAATTATGTCCTCACATGTGATTCGATCTGAGGCCTAGGATCTAATTTTTTAGGCATGACTCATGTACTTGAGAATGATTCAGGTACCCTCCTCCAGCCTCTCCAAATACAGGAATCTAGTCAGTAAAGCAAATAAACTGTCTCTGCCGAGGCTAACATTGTCATTCTCTTCCAGATTATTACTGAAGTCCAAGAGTTTATGGCAAGTAAGTTAGAGAACTGCAAGAGTGAAGACTGTCAGCTGATTTATATCCGTGCTTTAAAGAACTTCAGGAAAGCAGATACGATGGAGATCCTCCTGAAGTATGCAGAGGGCAAAGCACGCAAACCAGCAATATATGCAACAAGAGCATTGCAAACTATGCCTGGTAGTTTCATCACTGAGAAGGTAATTGGCAAGAATGTTTTTTGATATTTTACTATGTTGCTGAAAAATTGCCTTTTAGAAAATACATTATTTCATCAGAATGCGGACTGAGTATTCCATGAGGAAATATTATAAGAGAAATAATGCTGACCTTTGTCTCCAAACAGATCCTCAAGAGACTAGAGCGAGTTTTCCTGGAATTAAATCAGCAGCATGACTCTAGCGTTCGAGCCATGGCAGCAGATATTATCCTGCAGCATCAGCCCAGTGAGGAATTCCTTAAAGCACTGTTCCACGTCATGACCTCACATGAAACCAGAGAGCTGAACACCCTCTTGTTGGGGAGAGTTTCTGACTTGGCCAGAAAGGACGAACATTTGCAGAAGGTAGGTTGTTAGATTAGATTTTGTCTAGATTTTGTGTTTTTGTATTTTTCAATGTATATTTATAGTATTTTTCTTTCCTTTGTCTTTCCTTCTGATGTTATTTGAACATCAATTTTTTTTCCAGTTTTTCCCATTTAAATTAATTAATTAATTAATTAATTAATTTTTTTTTTACAGCTATTGAAGACTGTGCTAAGGACTCCAACTTTTAACAATTACCACATCCATGGGCAAGGAGGGTTGTCATCTGCATTCTCAAGAATGCTTGCCGAGGACAAAAGTGCCAACTCCTCCTTCAGCAACATGCTCGAAATCAATGGGGGACTCCTCAAGAGGTCTACAGTTGATGTCTTCGTGAACAGTGAAGACTCCCAGATGAGGCTTCTCTCTGTAAGTAATTATGCTTGAGAATTCCTGAATACTATTTGAAATGTGTGTATTTTTGAAATTATAGTTTTATCAAGTTTTAGGTTGGATATTTATGGTATGTCCATATCAGTTTATAATGTAATTAGCATTTGATATAGAGAGGGGTGTGAGTAGGAAAGTATTGCATCCAAGTATTTGTGATGAAATTAATTTACAAGACATTGGGCCTTACCACTCTTTTTTTTCTCCAACACCTTATTCTAACCTACCTCTTTTCTCTCTCCCATAGATTGGCATTTTCGCAGGTGGACTTTCTGTCTTTGGAGGAGAGGATGCAGTTGATGATGGAGAAGAAGCCAACGCTGGTATCGAGATGACTTTGATGGACACACAGCTTCGACCATTTGTGTTCTTCACTGGCCAAGGGGAGCTGATGGGACATGTATGGGCTGGCACAGGGTCAGAGAAAACCACAGCACTCCAGGTACAGCTATGTGTTTTTTTCCCCATACTTTAACAGTAGAGGAATATCTGCATTGAAGGGATTTGATAGTGGTGTTTTCCTTTTTGTAAGGCCTCTGGCTTGATGTTACTCGACATCTTGTACAGACTTATGTAGCTACTGTTTACTGAAGGTAGGAATTCAAAATTATTGGAACATAGATAGATAGAATTGACAAATAATAATAAAGTAAGAAGCAGAAATTAAAATTGTTCCAAATCCATGTTATGTGGATGAAATTTCAAGAAAAGGTGATTCGACTAAAGTTGACATTTTTAATATTAACATAAAGATTCCATGATTACTGTATGTGATTATGTAATTAAATATACCAGTAATCATAATGGTAGTAATACCTTTCTTATGCTGTATTTAAAGATGATTCTTTATAGATTTGTTTTTTTATGTGGAATTAACTTTCAGAGATTTTAAAGGTAATGAATTTTCTCTTCCATAAAGCTTAACAGGATTATTCACTCCATGCATTCACAGGGCTCCTTGTTGCTGCAAGACCACCTCCAGATCGTCCCTCTTCAGAATGGTTTTAATGCCGAACTCCTCCTCAATGGTGCCATATCGTATGACTTCTCTGGCCAAGTACAAGTGTCTCTCTGGAATAGGAATGCTCACAGTCTGGTGGAAGTTGGGTGAGTTTCCATTAACGCATGTTTTGTTTGTAAGAAAGATAAGAGAAGAAGAGAAGTTTTTACATGTTTTATTTCATTATCTTTTTTTTTCTTTTTTTTTTATAAACGAGGATTTTATTTTTGATTTAAGAGATGGGGGGACTAGGAATTTTGGAATTCAAGGATGTTACTTTTGCCACTGTCTTTATTACTCTTTTTCTATTTATTTTTTTCTTAAATGTGGATATGTCGTATATATTAGTTATTAAGCGTTAAAGAAATGCAAATGACCATGTTTATTTATTTATAATTAAATACAGTAATGCTGTATTTGCAAGTCACAAGCATTTACTAGTGAAAATACATATTGCTTCGCAGGGCCGCTATGATTGTCCAAGGTGTAGCCAGAGTAGACAGCTCCTTCGTGCAGACTCTCATTGAGTTTAACTCGGGAGGACAGACGCAACTGAACTTCGTCACCGACCTTGAGTTCTACGACGAAGTCATTATGTGTTTACAAATGGTAGGTTTTTCATTGTGGTTGGCCAGTGACGTTCTGAGATATAGGGTACTGATCGTTATTTTTTATGATGGTATGAAACACCATATAATAGCTTTGATGTTTTGAGTGCTCTTCAGATGGTTTATGTATGCCACCGAAAACTGAATTGATCATAGAGAGACATACCAAAGTTCTATCTATATTAATGTATATGAACACATTTGCACTCTCACTAGTTTTACTTGCTAAATTTGGACTCTTCCCTTTGTTCCAGGTGCAACCCAACTTCGAGGTTGTGAACAATGTACGAAAGCTCGAGCGCATTCCTGGAAGCAATTATGTGTTGCGTAAATACAAGAAAAATACATCTCCTGTTCCCGGTAAAACATATGTAATGAATAAGAAAAATACTGAACTATGTAATAAGATGTTTAATAAATAAATTGATATATATTTTTTTAACTAGCTTATTTAGATGTTGTATCAGTCATAGGATAAAAGAATCATTGGTTTTGATAGACTTTTTTCTTACATTTTTAAAAAGACCAAGATAGTATGCCAGAGTAAAGGAAAAATGCCATTGAACAAAGTCGGGTACAATGAACAGTCAGTTTCGACAATAGATAGGGAATACAAGTTTGAATATTTACAAACTCAATATACGATACTCATTCCAGCATAAAAAAAAAATACTACAAAAGAGAAAATTGCTGATTCTTTGTTACGATTTATTCATCCTCAAAGAATTATCTAAAGACTTGCCAGTAGCTTAGATTTCACCTTTGGTGCCTTTTATACCGTTGTAGACATGTCTTCTACCTCGCCTACTACTGTTGTGTCTCATAGACATAATATGGAGTCATACACAAGGTCACAATGATGAGTATGTGTAGATAGGTATATTTTTCTTTATACAGTAGGTTTTAAACTCGTGTCGTTATTAACACTATTTTTTGTGGGCATAAAGAAAGGAAAATACTTTTTTTCTTCTTCTTTTTTTCTTTCTTTTCATTGGCATAGTTGGTTATTTTCCCTTCCTCCTTTTTTTTTTTTTTTTTTTTTTTTAAGGATTGACATGACTACAATAATTATTATTTTGTAATCATGTATAGTAGAAAGAAAGGAAAATATCGAGGCTAATTTTCTCCTGGTATTTTTAAAAGTCATTTTAATTTTGGAAAGTATAGCAGTGTTAGGAGACAGTGCAAGGCATGCACCATATATCATTTTCTGTTCTCCTCGCAACATTCCCGTAGGATTTGGTTCATTCTCGCTTGACTGAACATTCTCAGAACTGGTGATATTAAGTCATGTTGTGCTTTCAGGTGGTTGCTCACACAGACAGGTTGCAGTTTTGTAGCTTTCTGTATTACCTGTTTACTTAAGTTTGCCCTTTTTTTTCCCCCGAAGGATACAAGTGTGAAAAACTATTTTTTAAGGAGATTGTGTTTTCTTGATTTTATTTCTTTTTTTTTATTTATTCGTCTTTTTAAAGTATGCCAGTAGTATTTTTGGGTGATATTCAAGTAAGAAAAGGATACTAATAATGGCAAAATAACTTTTGTTTTTGCTATTACAGAATGACATTTAGACTTGGGTGATAAATATATATTGTGATGTTAACATTAGATTACACTTCTATCTAGAGAACTGTAATAAAAATGAACTACAGTGCATGTGGGCATTTCAATATCATTTCTTTTTCTACTCTTTGTCACACTTTGTAGAAGGCACTGCTCATTGTAGTTTTATCTAATAGTAGCTATTGAACCGAAATACACAATTCATGAAACTGAAAAAAAAAGAATGCATTTCCCTCGAGTTAAACCATTGTGGGGTAGACTGTGATAATATGCTAATATTGTTGATTATAAAGACCATGTTTCGGCCTGGGAATAAAGACCACATTTCAGCCAGGGAATTTGTAATCTTCGTTATCCAAATGTATATTTTTGAAGGTTGAAAGCCACTGTAATATGATGAAAAAGGCATTACTAATTACTGACCTATTGCATTGTCTTAATGTTTATTTAATGAGTGATTTTCTTTATTAAGGAATCTGATGAACACTTTAATATTTTTTTTTTTTTTTTTTTCATCTTGCTTTCTTGTTTTATTTATTTTGATTTTTTTTTATGACTGTGCCAATTTTTGCATGTCTTTTTCAAATAATTTTTTTTATCCTTATTTTTTGGTTATTTTGTATATATGTGATTACCAAACCCAAGAAATAGAAATGATCCTATTAATTAAGACTTGTTATATTGTATTTTCTTGTACTACTTATAAATTGTTATATTAGTTCACATGTATATTTTTTCTTTTAATAAAGTACTTTAGGTATGTAGTTCTTTATTTAAACCCAGAAAGAACTTCTAAAAAAAAAAATGAAGATGGAATCTGTTGTTCCATTTATATTTTTATCTTTTATTCATATGTATCTTTATCTTTTATCCTTATATTTTTTCCAATGTGCAAATCATCCTACGAAATAATCTCCCCTTCGTTCACCTGCATATGGGAGGAACACTGGTTTTAATATTCCTTATTTTCCGTTTATTTCTACAATTTTATGTATGTATGCTTTTGTGTGTCTTTATGCCTGTGTGTGTGTGTGTGTGTGTGTCTTTATGCCTCTGTGTGTGTGTGTGCTTGTCTGTCAATAAGCTTGTGTTGCAGCGATAGCCATCTCGTCTGGCAACGGAATCCCTCGCCTCCAGTAGATGGAAACCCCGGACTTCCGTTACACACGGGGGATGATTTAGAAGCAAAAATGTAGCAGACTCGCAAGGCACACCAACAAGAATATTCATTGTAACAAATGGAATAAAACAAAATTATTATCATTTATTATTATTATTATTATTATTATTATTATTATCATTACGTTGCTTGATAGCATGGACGTTCAGTTATATTTCGGTAATATGTGATTCTGCTTGTGTGTGTTTTTAATGTCTGTTTTCATGTTTGTATGACTAAGTGTTTATAGTTTATGTATATGTTTGGATGTCCGTAGGTTACTTTGTTTTAATGTTAAAGCTTATGCTCATATCTCTGTATTTACATGTGTGTGATATATTAGAATGTCTGAATTTTGGTATATTGTTTTTTTTACTGTGGATTTCTTCTTCGTCTTCATCATCTTCGTCTTTATCGTCATCTTCATCGTCTTCATCGTCGTCGTCTTTATCGTCATCTTCATCGTCATCGTTATCGTCATCTTCATCTTCATCTTCATCTTCTTATGTGAATAATTAGTCTATTGTCGAGGCTGTTTCTAAACTTCTTTTTCAAACTTATCGCTTAGAACCGTGGCATAAACTTTTCCAGCTTAAACACAAAGTTGTATATCACAAATATAACCTAGTTTAGTAAGCCTATTTATTTAACACTTGTAAAAAAAGAATAATAATAAATAAATAAATATATATATATAAATGTATATATTGTAGAACTGCTATTAATTGTCGCCCTCCCCCCCCCCCACAGGGTATCGACTAATTTCGGAACCGATGGCTTAGAGTAATTTAATTGCGGATTTTATATGATGAACTGGCAACCTGTTTTACAATTCCTATATTAAAGTTATCGAAACATTATGAATAAAACGCCCCACGCTCATAGATATCAGTATGGTTTTAGTCCTTTTTATATTCTTTAATTCTTCAAATTGTGAAAATTAACGAAAATTTCCTGGCATTCGTGTGGAATTTGCAACTTTGATTATACTTCGGTAAAGAGAGTGGTAGATAGTAAATGAAGATGGGGTCATTTTCTTGATGAGATAATGATATGAGAATGAGATAATATGTGTTAATTGTAATGGAAATAATGGAGGTAATAATAATAATATTTCACACACACACAGTATAGAATATGAAATTCGTGCCCAATTCACAGGGCGTGAACAGAATTCTTGTGACAAAATAATTATAATAATGATAATAAAAAACAATAATAAAAGAATTCATAAATATTATTAAAAAAAAGGAAGTCGTGCATATCTCGAATGAGTAAAAAAAAAAAAAAGAAAAAAACATGGCGCGGGGCATTTCAAATTACCCAAGGTCGCGGCAATGTCGTTTCCGTGGGTGTCGAGCAACAGGTCACGGATGCCGTTGGATGGATACTCATAGTTGCTATTGCTGTTGTTGTGTTTAGTAGTAGCAGTACTGTAGTAGTTGTAGTTGTTGTTGTTGTAGTATTTGTTGTTGTTGTTGTTGTTGTTGTTGTTGTTGTTGTTGTTGTTGTTGTTGTTGTTGTTGTTGTTGTTGTTGTTGTTGTTGTTGTTGTTGTTGTTGTTGTTGTTGTAGCAGCAGTTGTTGTAGCAGTTGTTGTAGCAGTTGTAGTTGTAGTAGTTGCTGTAGTCGTAGTAGAAGTAGAAGTAGTAGTAGTATAATAACACCAGTCGTAATAATAGTAACAGTAGTAGAAGTAGTAGTAGTAGTAGTGTCAGTCATAATAGTATTATTAGTGGTCGTAGTACTACTAGTAGTAGTAATAGTATCAGTCGTAATAATAAATGACATGACTACTATTACTATTAACAGTTATTAATATTATCGTAATTTTCACGTTATTGATATTTTTAATTACACCTATTGGCTAACATACATGTGTTAATGTATTATCTTGATCTTATTAATGTATGTAATTCTAATGAAGATTTAGTCGAAACACGTTAATTGCATCTTTTATGTTCAGACAATAGAGCAAGGTTGTGTTAATGATAATGAATATGTTTGTCTGTTTGCTTTTCTTCTAAAACGTCACTGAATTATAGGTTGTAGGTATATTAAATGTTTTAAATTTTATTCTTTCTTATCATCTTCCTCCTCTTCCTTCTCTTCCCCCCCATGCCTCCTCCACTTCCTCGTCATCGCCACACTCATCTCATCATCACCTCCCTCCCCTCCCCTCTCACACCTACCCTCCGTCCCCCTCATACTCATCCTCATCTTCATCCTCATCTGACACCTCCCCCTCCCCCTCCCCTCATCCTACACCTCCCCCTCCCCCTTATCCTACACCTCCCCCTCCCCCTTATCCTACACCTCCCCTCCCCCTCCTACACCTCCCCCTCCCCCTTATCCTACACCTCCCCCTCCCCCTCATCCTACACCTCCCCCTCCCCCTCATCCTACACCTCCCCCTCCCCCTTATCCTAACACTCCCTCCCCTACTACACCTCCCTCCTCCTCTCCACCTACTCCCCTCATCCTCACTCCCCTCCCTCATCTACACTCCCTCCCCTTATCCACACCTCCCTCCCCCCATCCTGCCTCCCCCCCCTTCATCTCCTCCCCCCTTTCCTCCCTCCCTCCCTCTCTCCTCCTCTCCTCCCCCTTATCACACTCCCCTCTCCTTCCCCCCTCTCTCCTACACTCTTTTACACTCCCTCCCCTCTCCTACCTTCC
Source organism: Penaeus monodon (assembly GCF_015228065.2). Classification (NCBI taxonomy): domain Eukaryota; kingdom Metazoa; phylum Arthropoda; class Malacostraca; order Decapoda; family Penaeidae; genus Penaeus; species Penaeus monodon. Next base: position 48,000,525 of record NC_051403.1, read on the forward strand.
TTCATCCTTCTCTACTCCTTATCTTATCCTCATCTCTCATCTACCTTCTCCTCTCCTCTCCTCTTCCTTTCATCATTTTATATTCCTTTATTCCCCATCACGCATGTGTAGTTTATGTCTCGGTGTATCTAGATGCCTTATTTGATTTTTTTCTTCTTTTTTTTATTTTCTGTTTTGTCCCAATCGTTTAAGTTATTTTTTAAAATCTTTTTCGCCAGTGTTTGGTCGTGATGCTAGATTTTTTTTTTATTTTATTATCAGTTTTTGTTTTTTTATTAATCTAAAAATGTTTATCATTTGATCATTATTGTTATTGACATTATTATTATCCTTATTGTTGTCATTATTATTATTATTTTCATTATTATTATTATTATTATTATTATTATTATTATTATTATTATTATTATTATTATTATTATTATTATTATTATTATTATTATTATTATTATCATCATCATCATTATTATTATCATCATTATTGTATTGTATTTTTACTCTTTTCGCCACAATACCTTATCATAATGCTATTATATTTTTTTGTACAGTTGTTTTGAGATTTTTTTAAAAATCCTCAAAGCAAGTTGTTTATCATATGTTTATTATCGTTATTAACGTTATCATTATCATTATTGTTATCATTAGTAGTAGTAGTAGTAGTAGTAGTAGTAGTAGTAGTAGTAGTAGTAGCGGTAGTAGTATGCTTATAGTAGTTGTAGTAGTAATAGTAGTAGTAGCAGTAGTAGTGGCAGTAGCAGTGGTAACAGTAGTAGTAGTAATAATAATAGTAATAGTAGTAGAAGTAGTAATAGTAGCAATATCTTTATTTACTACCGCTGGTATATACTCGTACTGCTATAACTACTACTACTGTTAGCTGTTTTTATTATTATCATAATATTCATGTGATTTTTCTTAGTTATTTTGATCTTTTTATAATCGTTGTTATCCTCTTTATTAGTAGTACTATTATCATTATTGTTTTATTATTGTTGTTGCTGTTATTATTGTTACCATTATTATCATTACAGTCATTATTATCATCATAATTATCGTTATCACTGTCATTGTTATTATTATTGATATTATTATTATCATTATTATCATTATCATTATCATTATCATTATCATTATCATTATCATTATCATTATCATTATCATTATCATTATCATTATCATTATCATTATCATTATTGTCATTATTACTATTATTGTTATTATTATTATTATTATTTTTATTATTATTATTATTATTATTACTATCATTATTATCAATATCATTATCATTAAAAGAGATATTTGTGATTTTCCCAGACAAGCATCTGCATTCTCGACACGTGTGGGGGAAGAACACACTGCATGTTGATTGCAAGTGTTAATCTGCAACGTAAATATGGCCATTGGATTTAGGACTAGACTTTTTTTTTCTTGCTTGTTTAAAGTTACGTGGAAAATTTTATATGAAAGTTAAATATTTGTGAATATTGCTTGTTCTGTCCTTTTATCAACATGATAGTCTGCCTTTGTCATGCTTCGTAGTTTAAAATGAGAGAGAGCGAGAGAGAGAGAGAGAGAGAGAGAGAGAGAGAGAGAGAGAGAAGAGAGAGAGAGAGAGAGAGAGAGAGAGAGAGAGAGAGAGAGAGAGAGAGAGGGAGAGAAAGAGAAGTGAGAGAGAGAGAGAGAGAGAAGTGAGAGACAGACAGAGACAGAGAGAGAGAGAGGGAGAGACCTGGGTCGTGCAGTATTGTAAAAAAAAAAATCCGCTTCTATGGAACCGCCATACCTTGCAACCTTTGTGTACCATAGCTTGCCTGTGAGGCATTAGAACCTTTATTTTTATCTCTCGTCTTATCGATTTTCTTCGCTTATCCATTTTTTGGCAAAACATGTTTAACTCACTGTCTCCAGCTGCCTATTGTTATTCTTGAATCTCATAGTAATGTAACTGCTTGCACGAGAGAGAGAATATTTACTATTGGTGTTACCATCGTCATTATTTTGATGTTGAAACCTTGACTTTGCACTGTTCTTCATTCTGTTTATTAGATAAATTATTTATATAATTGTTTATCTGTTTGTTTATCCATTCAGTATTAATAATTCATTAACTAGTTAGCTATCTATTTTTTTTATCATTCTGTTTATTTATGTAGTTAATCATTAATTTGTAATTAGACCATATATAAACATCTGATATACTGTATTTGATTGTTTTATGTAACGTACATGTTTTCTAAGTTAATAAATTTCACCAGAAATAACACAGAAAAAAGGAAACATATATATATTGAGCAGGACAAGCACTCAAGGACACCGCGCCACAGCTCTGGTGCGAGGCTGGAGATCCTGCAGTTGTTTTTAGTCATTAGGAGACCGAGAGGCGTCCGCACCTCACCTGGATCCTGGGACACCTCCTTCCTCCTTCCTCCTCCTTAAAAAAAGAGAGAGGAACATCCTTAGGTATCCTTAAGACCTTCCTTCCACGGTGTTACGTCGTAGGCAAGGACATGATCGCGACAGACGAAGCGCTGCGGAGACTCGGCACTCTCTTCTATGTCGTGTCACCGAGGTCCTCCTCCTTCAGCACGGTCAAGGAGGTGCCGAACTACATCAATGAGGTGAGGTGTAGGTTTGTGCGTATTTAATCTGTACACGCACGTACACACACGCACGCTAACACTTACATACGCACACACAAACACACACACACACACATACATGCGTACGTATACACGCACGCACACATACATGCACATACACACATACACGCACACACACACACACACACACACACACACACATAGATAGATATATGAACAGATAAACATAGACACACAGACAGACATAGATAGATATCCCTGAGTGTTTTTATATCAGCGGTTCCCAAAATTCTCCCGGTGGATTCCCCCCCCCACCTTCTCTCATACACATACATGCGAACACATACTTTTTCTATTTTTTTGGTATGCTTCGAATTGAGAACAAGATTGAGCAAAAAAGGCGTATTTCACAAATAAAACCTAATCCAACAAACCTATTTATTTACCAATATCAACTATCTCTCCCCTACCGCCTCCCCTTAACCCCCCTTCCAAATCTCTCCAACGCCCATAGGGGGCTGTACCGCCCACTTTGGGAAACCAATATTTCGTATGAACATTTCTCCTTGTTCCTTCATCATCGTCATCGAAGTCCTATCGCAGGCAGTCCCCTGGTTCGTCGTCATCGTGCTTTTCAAGGAGCTGTGTGGGCGCGCGCAGGGTCGTCAGCTCGGCCGCATGTGTGATAACGTGACTTCGCTGGGTCACGCCACGCTCTACGAGTCCGTCAAGTGAGGCCTTTGGAGGTTTTATCTTTTACTTTTTTTTTTTTTTTTTTTTTTTTTGTTGTTGTTGTTGTTGTCTTGTTTTCCTCATTTACCTGTTTTTGTTTTTGTTTTTCTCTCGCATTTTCATGTTTGCTTGTTTTTCTCATTTTCGTGTTTTTGGTTTTGCTTTGTTTTTCATTTTTTTTCTTTTCCTATTTGTTGTTGTTTTTTCATATTCTTACTGTTTTCGTTTTTTTTTTTCTCCTGTTCTTTTTTTCGATCATTTGTGGTTTTTATATTAGAACCTTTTCGTTTTTCTTTCTTATTCTTCCCCTTTCATTTTTTTCTTCCCTTTTCGTTCTTTTTCTCATATTCTCGACTCCTCGTTCTTCTCTTATTCTTCTTCTCCACCTTTCGTTCTTTTTTCCGTA